>NC_071999.2:7057986-7360789 GCF_028885655.2 Pongo abelii
ATGGAATGTGGAATGGAATGGAATGGACTTCCGAATGGAATGTGGAATGGAATGTGGATTATAAATCAATGGAACTTGTAATAGATTGTGAAATGGCATGTGCATTGGAATGCAATGGAATGTGGAATGGAATGTGGAATGAAATGCAATGGAATGAAAATTTAATGTGGAATGGAATGTGGAATGCAAAGTACAATGGACTGTGGAATGGAATGTGGAATGGAATGTGGCATGGAATGTGGAATGGAATGGAATGGAATGGAAACTCTATTGGAATGTGGAAAGGAATGTGAAATGGAAAGTGGAATGGACTGCAATGCAATGTGGAATGGAACATGAAAGGAATGTGTAATGGAATGTGTAATGGAATGTGGATTGTATTGTGGAATGGAAAGTGTAATGGAGTGGAAAGGAATGCGGAATGGAACGTGGAATGGAATGGAATTGAACGTGGAGTGGTACTTGTAATGAAACGTGGAATGGAATGTGGAATGGAAAGTAGAATTGACTGTGGAATGTAATGTGTATTGGAAAGTGGAATGGAATGGAATGGATCGTGGAATGGAACAGGTAATGTAATGTAATGGGAGGGGCAGTGGAATGCGGAATGGATCGTGGAATGCAAAGTGGAATGTAATGGAATGGAACGTGGATTGGAATGTGGAAGGAAATGTGGAATAGGAAGTGGAAAGTAATGTGGAATGGAATGTGTAATGGAAAGGAATGGAATGTGGAATGGAATGGAACATTATGTGGAATGAAATGGAATGGAATGTGGAATGAAATGAAATGGAAAGTGGAATTTAATAGAATGGAATGTGGCATGGAACGTGGAATGGAGTGGATTGGAAAGTGGAGAAGAAAATGTAATGGAATGGAATGAATTGCGGAATGGAATGGAATGCAATTTAAGGAATATGGAATGGAATGAAATGGAACCTGGAATGTAATGTGGAAAGGAATGTGGAAGGGAACGTGGAGGGGAATGGAACGTGGAATGGAATGGAATGGAAAGTGGAATGGAACGTGAAATGCAGTGGGGAATGGAACGTGGAATGGAATATGGAATGGAATGTGCAATGGAAATGAATGGAATGTGCAATGGAATGAAATGGAATGTGGAATGGTATGGACAAGAATTTGGAATTGAATGTGGAATGGAACGGAATGGAATGAGGAATAGAATGTGGAATGCAATGAAATGGAATGCAGAAAGGAATGTGGATTTGACCGTGGAATGGAACGTGGAATGGAAAGGAATGGAATGTGCAATGGAAAGTGGAATGGATCGTGGGAAGGAATGGAATGGAATGCGGAATGAAACGTGGAATGGAATGCAATGTAATAGAATGGAATGTGGAATGGAATGGAATGGAATGTGGAAAGGAATGTGTTGAAGAATGGAATGGAATGTGGAAGGGAATGTGGAATGGAATGTGGAATGTAAGGAGGAATGGAATTGAATGGAAGGTGGAATGAAATGTGGATTGGAATGGAATGCAATGTGGAATGGAATGGACCCGAGTGTAGAATGGAATGTCTAATAGAATTTAATGGAAACTGGAATAGAACGTGGAATGGAATGCAATGGAATGAAATGGAATGTGGAATGGAATAGAATGGAATGTTGAATGCAATGTTGAATGGAATGTGGAATGGAATCGAATGAAATGTGGAAAGGAATGCTGATTGGAATGGAATGGAAGGTGGAATGGAATGCAATGGTCTGCGGAATGGAAAGTGGAATGGATTGTGGAATATATTGGAATGGAACTTGGAATAAAAAGTGAAACGGCCTGTGAATTGGAATGCAATGGAATTTGGAATTTAATGTGGAATGAAAAGCAATGAAACGAGAATTTAATGTGGAATGGAATGTGGAATGGAATATAGAATGGAATGCGGAATGGAATTTGGAATGAAATGTGGCATGGAATGTGGAATGGAATGGAATGGCATGGTTTGTGTAATGGAATGTTTAAAGGAATGTGGAATGGAATCTGGAATAGAACTGAATGGAATGTGGATTGGAACGTGAAATGGAATGTGGAAAGGACTGTAATGGAATATGGAATGGAATGCGAAATGGAATGTGTAATGGAATGTGGAATGAAATGTGGAATAGATTGTGGAATGGAAAGTGTAATGGAATAGAAAGGAATGTGGAATGGAAAGTGGAATGGATAGGAATGGCACGTGGAATGCAACTTGTAATGAAACGTGGAATGGAACGTGTAATGGAAAGTGGAATGCAATGTGGAATGGAATGTGGATTCCAACGTGGAATAGAATGGAATGGAACGTGGAATGGAACATGGAATGGAATGGAAAGGGACGTGGAGTGCAATGTGGAATGGATCGTGGAATGGAAAGTGGAATGAAATGTAGTGGAACGTGGATTGGAATGTGGAACGAAATGTGGAATAGGAAGTGGAATGGAATGTGGAATGGAATGTGTAATGGAAAGGAATGGAATGTGGAATGGAATGGAATGTTATATGGAATGTGGAATGGAATGAAATGGAATGTGGAATGGAATGGAATGGAAAGTTGCATGGTATGTGGAATGGAATGCAGTGGAATGTGGAGAAGAAAGTGGAATTGAATGGAAAGCAATACGGAATGGAATGGAATGGAATGTGGAAAGTAATGTGGAATGGATTGTGGAATGGAATGTGGAATGCAAGGTGTAATGGAATGGAATGGAAAGTGGAATGGAACATGGAATGGAATGTGGAATAATACTTGGATTGGAATGTGGAATGGAATGTAGAATGGAAATGAATGGAAAGTGCAATGGAATGGAATGGAATGTGGAATGGATTGGAAAGGAATGTGGAATTGAATGTGGAATGGAATGGAATGGAATGAGGAATAGCATGTAGAATGCAAGGAAATGGAATGCAGAATGGAGTGGAATGGAATGGAACGTGGAATGCAATGCGGAACTGAGTGAGGAATGGAACGTGGAATGGAAAGGAATGGAATGCGGAATGGAACGTGGAATCGAAAGTGGAATTGAATGGAATGGAATGCGGAATAGAACGTGGAATGGAATGCAATGGAATGGAATGGAATGTGGAATGGAACGGAAAGTGGAATTGAATGTGGAATGGAAAGGAATGGAATAAGGAAGGGAATGTGGAATGTAATGTGGAATGTACTGTGGAATAGTATTGAATGAAATGTGGAATGAAATGTGGATTGGAATGTAATGGAACGTAATGGAATGTGGAATGGAAGGTGGAATGCAATAAGGAATGGAATGTGTAATGGAATGTGGAAGGAAACATAACGGAATGTGAAATGGAATGTGGATTGGAATGTGGAATGGAAAGTGTAATGGAATTGTAAGTAATGTGGAATGGAACGCAGAATGGAATGGAATGGAACGTCGAATGGAACTTGTAATGAATCGTGGAATGGATCGTGGAATGGAAAGTGGAATGGAATGTGAAGGAATGTGGAATGGAACGTGGAATGGAATGGAATGGAACGTGGAATGCAACATGGAATGGAATGGAATGGAATGGAACGTGCAGTGGAATGTGGAATGGATCGGGGAATGGAAAGTGGAATAGATTTCATTGGAATCTGGCATGGAATGTGGAATGGAATGGAGTGGAATGTGGAGTAGAATGTGGAATGGAATGGAATGGAATGCGGAATGGAATGGAATGCGGAATGGAATGGAATGCAATGGTAAGGAATATGCAATGGAATGGAATGGAACATGGAATGGAATGTGAAATGGAACGTGGAATGAAGGTGGAATTGAATGGAATGGAAAGTGGGATGGAATGTGGAATGGAATGTGGAAAGGAACGTGGAATGGAATGTGGAATGTAATGTGGAATGGAAATGAATGGAATGTAAAATGGAATGCAATGGAATGTGTATTTGAATGAGGAATGGAATGGAATGGAAGAGGAATAGAATGTGGAATTCAATGGAATGGAATGCGGAATGGAATAGAATGGAATGGAAGGTGGAATGGAATGGAATGGAATGTGTAATTGAATGTGGAATGGAGTGGAGTGGAATCTGGAATAGAATACGGAATGGAATGGAATGGAATGCGAAATGGACCGGAATGGAATGGAATGCAGAATGGAACGAAATGGAATGCTATGGAATGTGGAATGGAATGGAAAGCAATGTGGAATGGAACATGGAATGGAACGTGTAACGGAAAGGAATGGAATGTGGAATGGAAAGGAACGGAACATGGAATAGTATGTGGAATGCACAGGAATAGAATGGAATGGAATGCAGAATGGAATGTGCAATGGAATGGGATGGAATGTGGAAAGAAATGAGGAATGGAATGGAATGGAATGTGGAATGGAATGTAGAATGGAATGGATTGGAATGTGGAATGAAGTGTGGAATGGAATGGAATGAAATGCAATGGAATGGAATGCGGAATGGAATGGAGTAGAATGTGGAATGGAATGTGGAAAGGAATGTGGAATTAAATGTTTAATGGAATATAATGGAATGTGGAAAGGAATGTGGAATGTAATGGATTGGAATGTGGAATGGAGTGTGGAATGGAATCTGCAATGGAACGCAATGGAATGTGGAATGGAATGTGGAAGGCAATGTGGAATGAAACGTGGAAAAGATCATGGAATTGAATGGAATTGAACTTGGAAGTGAATGTGGAATGGAATGGAAGGGAATGTGGAACGGAATGTGGAGTGGAATGGAATGGAATGTGGAATGGAATGGAATGGAATGTGGAACGGAATGAAATGAAATGTGGAATGGAATACGGAAAAGAATGTGGAATGGAATGGAATTTGATGTGGAATGGAATGTGGATAGGAACGGAACATATTGTGGAATGGAATGTGTAATTGAGGGTGGAAAGGAACGTGGAATGGAAAGGAATGGAATGTGGAATGGAAAGTGGAATGGAATGTGGAATGGAATGCAATGGAATGTGGAATGGAAAGTGGAATGGAATGGAATGAAATGGAATGGAATGTGGAATGGTATGTCCAATTGAAAGTGGAATGGAAAGTGAAATGGAATGGAATGTGGAATGGAGTGTGGAATGGAATGGAATAGATTGTGGAATGGAATGTGGAATCGACTTTAATGGAACGTGGAATGGAATGTGGAACGGATTGTGGAATGGAATGTGGAAGTAACGGAGTGGAATTTGGAATGGAATGTGGAATGGAGTCTGGAATGGAACTAGGAATGGAATGCAATGGAATGTGGACTGCAACGTGGAATGGCATGGAATTTAACGTGGAATGGAACATGGAATGGTACTTGGAATGGAATGGAATGGATCGTTTATTGTAACGTGTAATGGAACCTGGAATGGAATGTGGAATTGAACGTAGCATGCAATGTGGAATGTAAAGTGGAATGGAACGTGGAATGCAATGGAATGGAATGTGGAATAGAACTTTGAATGGAACGTCTATTGGACTGGAATGGAATGAGGAATGGATCGTGGGATGGAATGGAATGGAATGGAATGGAATGTGGAATGGAATGGAATTTTGAATGGAATGTGGGATGGATTGGAATGGAATGTGGAAGGTAATGTGGAAGGTAATGTGGAATGGAATGTGGAATGGAATGGAATGAATTGTGGAATGAAACGTGCATTGGAATGCAATGTAATGTGGAATGGAATGGACTGGAATGTGGAATGGAATGTGGAATGGAATGGAAAGAAACGTGGAATGAAACGTGCATTGGAATGCAAAGTAATGTGGAATGGAATGGACTGGAATGTGGAATGGAATGTGGAAGGAATTTACTGGAAAGTGGCATGGAACGTAGAATGGAATGGACTGGAATGCAATGGAAAGTGGAATCGAATGGAATGGAATGTGGTATGAAATGTGGAATGGAATGGATGGAAATGTGGAATGGAATGTTGATTGGAATGGAATGGAATGCGAAATGGAATGGAATGGACTGCGAATGGAATGTGTAATGGAATGCGGTATGGAATGTGGAATGTAATGGGATGGAACTTGGAATAGAAGGTGGAATGGCATGTGAATTTGAATGCATTGGAATGTGGAAAGGAATTTGGACCGAATTAAAATGGAATGAACATGGAATGTGGAATGGAATATGGAATGGAATGTGGAATGGACTGCGGCATGGGATGCGGCATGGAATGTGGAATGGAATGGAATTGAATGGAATGTGGAATGGAATGTGAATTGGAATGCCTTGGAATGTGGAATGGAATGTGGAATGAATTGCAATGGTATGAGAATGGAATGTGGAATGGAATGTGGAACAGGATGGAATGGAATGAGGAATGGAATGTGGAATGGAAAGAGGAATGGAATGAAATGGCATGTGGAATGCAATGTGGAATGGAATATGTAATGGAATGGAATTGAATGTGGAAAGGAATGTTGAATGGATTGTTTAATGGAATGGAATGAAATGTGGAATAGAATGGAATGGAATGGAATGTGGAATGGAATGTGGGAAGTAATGCAAAATGGAATGGAATGGAATTTGGAATGGAATGGAATGGAAAGTGAAATAGAAAGTGGAACGGAATGTGAAATGGAATGTGGAATGGAATGTGGAACGGAATGGAATGGATGGTGGAATGGAATGGAATGGAACGTGGAATGGAACGTAGAATGGAACGTGGAATGGAACGTGGAATGGATCATGGAATGGAAAGTGGAATGGAATGTGGAATGGAAGGTGGAATACAAAGGAATGCAATGTGGTATGAAATGCGAAATGTAATGGAATGGAATGTGGAATGGAATGTGGAATCTAATGCAATGGAATGAGAATGGAATGCGGAATGGAATGAAATTGAATATGGAATGGTAAGTGGAATGGACTGGATTGGAATGGGGAATGGAATGAGGAATGGAATGTGGAATGGAATGCGGAATGGAAGGGAATGGAATATGGAATTCAATGTGGAATGGAAAGTGGAATGAAACATGGAATGGAATGTGAAATTGAATAGAATGGAACATGGAATGGAATGTGAAATTGAATAGAATGGAACATGGAATAGAATGTGGAATGGAATGGAATGGAAAGTGGAATGGAAAGTGGAATGCAACGGAATGCAATGTGGTATGAAATGCGAAATGTAATGGAATGGAATGTGGAATGGAATGTGGAATTTAATGCAATAGAATAAGAATGGAATGCGGAATGGAATGAAATTTAAATGGAATGGAAAGTGGAATGGACGCGATTGGAATGTGGAATCGAATGTGTAATGGAATGCGGAATGTAAAGGAATGGAATATGGAATTCAATGTGGAATGGGAAGTGGAAAGATACATAGAATGGAACATGAAATTGAATAGAATGGAACTTGGAATAGAATGTGCAATGGAATGGAATGGAATGTGGAATGAAATGTGCAGTGTAATCGAATGGAATGTGCAATGGAATGGAATGGAATGTGGAATGGAATGTAGAATGGAAAGGAATGTAATGTGGAATGGACTTTAATGGAATGTTTAATGGAAAGTGGAATGGAATATGGAATGGATTGTGGAATGGAATGTGGAATGGAATGGAATGGAAGGTGGAATGGAATGTGGAATGGAGTGTGGAATGGAACATGGAAAGGAATGTAATGGAATGTCGAATGGAACGTGGAATGGAACGGAATAGAAGGTGGAATGGAATGTGGAATGGAGTGTGGATTGAAACTTGGAAAGGAAGGCAATGGAATGTCGAATGGAATGTGGAATGGAACGGAATGGAAAGTTGAATGGAACGTGGAGTGGAAAGTGGAATGAAATGGAATGGAATGTGGAATGGAACGTGGAATGGAACGTGGAAAGGAATGTGGAATTGAACGTTGCATGGTATGTGGAATTGAATGTGGAATGTAACTTGGAATGGAATGGAATGGAATGTGGAAAGGAACGTGAAATGCAACGGAATTGAACGTGGAATGTAACGTTCAACGGAACGTGCAATGGAATGTGTAATTATTCATGGGATAGAATGTGGAATGAAATGTGGAATGGAACGGAATTGAATGTGGAATGGAACGTGGAATTCATTGTGGAATGGAACGTGTAATGGAATGGAATGGAATGTGGAATGGAACGTGCAATGGAATGGAATGGAATGGAATGGAATGTGGAATGTGATGGAATGGAATGAGGAATGGAATGTAGAATGCAATGGAATGAAATGCGAAATGAAACGTGGATTGGGATGGAATGGAATGGAATGGAATGTGGAATGGAATTTAATGGAAAGTGGAAAGGAATGTTTATTAGAATGGAATGGAAAGTGGAATGGAATGGAATGGACTGCAGAATGGAATGTGGAATGGAATGGTTGATGTAATGTGGATTGGAATGGAATGTGGAATGGCATGTGAATTGGAATGGAATGGATTGTGGAATGACATTTGAATTGGAATGAAATGGATTGTGGAATGGAATGTAGAACGAAATGCAATGGAATGACAATGGACAGTAGAATGGAATGTGCAAAGGAATCTGGAATGGACTGCGGAATGGACAGCTGAATAGAATGTGGAATGGAATGTGGAATGGAATGGAATGGAGTGGAATGTGGAAAGGAATGTGAATTGGAATGCAATGGAATGAGGAATGGGATGTGGAGTGAAATGCAATGGAATGAGAATGGAATGTGGAATGGAATGTGGAATGGAATGGAATGGAGACTGAAATGGAATCTGGAATTGAATGGAATGGAATGTGGAATGGAATGGAATGGAATGTGGAAAGGAATGCGGAAATGAATGTGGAACACAATGTGGAAAGGAATTTTATGGGATGCGGAATACAATGTGGAATGGAATGTGTAATGGAATTGAAAGGAATGTGGAATGGAATGTGGAAGAGAAATGAATGTAATTTGGAATGGAATGTGGAATGGAATGTGGAATAGAGCACAATGGAATGTGGAATGGAATGTGGAATGGAATATGGAATGGAACAGAATGGAATGTGGAATGGAATGTGTAATGAATTGTGGAAATTAATGTGGAGTGTATTGGAATGGAATGTGGAATGAAACGAGGGATTTAATGGAATGGAAGGTGGAATGGAATGTGGAATGTAACGTGGAATGGAATGTGGAATGGAATGTGGAAGGGAATGTGGAATGGAATGGAATGGAATCTGGAATGCAAAGTGGAAAGGAATGTGTAGTGGAATGTGGAATAGAATGTGGAATGGAATGGAATTGAATGTGGAATGAAATGTGAAATGGAATGTGGAATGGCATGTGAATTAGAAAGGAATGCATTGTGGAATAGCATGTGAATTGGAATGAAATGGATTGTGGAATGGAATGTGGAACGAAATGAAATGGAATGAGAATGGAACGTAGAATGGAATGTGCAATGGAATGTGGAATGGACTGCGGAATGGACAGCTGAATAGAATGTGGAATGGAATGTGGAATGGAATGGAATGGAGACTGGAATGGAATGTGGAATGGTATGGAATGGAATGTGGAATGGAATGTGGAATGGAAAGGAATGGAATGTGGAAAGGAATGTGGAAATGAATGTGGAACACAATGTGGAATGGAATTGAATGGGATGTGGAATGCAATGTGGAAAAGAATGTGTAATGGAATTGAATGGAATGTGGAATGGAATGTGGAATGGAAAGGAATGGAATGTGGAATGGAATGTGGAATGGAGCGCAGTGGAATGTGGAATGGAATGTGGAATGGAATATGGAACGGAACAGAATGGAATGTGGAGTGGAATGTGTAGTGTATTGTGGAAAGTAATGTGGAATGTATTGGAATGGAATGTGGAATGAAACGAGGGATGGAATGGAATGGAAGGTGGAACGGAATGTGGAATGTAACGTGGAATGGAATGTGGAATGGAATGTGGAATGGAATGTAATGGAATATGGAATGCAAAGTGGAAAGGAATGTGTAGTGGAATGTGGAATAGAATGTGGAATGGAATGGAATTGAATGTGGAATGAAATGTGGAATGGAAAGTGGAATGGACTGTGGAATGGAATGTTGAGTGGAGTGTGGAATGCAATGTGTAATGGCATACAATGGAAAGTCTAATGGAATGTGGAATGGAATGTAGAAGCGAACTTGAAATGGAATGGAATGGATTTTGGAATTGAACGTGGAATTGAATGGAGTAGAACATGGAATAGAAGGTGGAATGGACCGTGGAATGGAATGGAATGGAAAATGGAACATAATGTGGAATGGAATGTGGAACGGAATGGAATGTGGAAAGGAATGGAATGGAATGTGCAATGAAATACAGGGGAATGTGGAATGGAATGGAATGGTATGTGAAATGATACGTGGAATGGAATGTGGAATTGAATGGAAGGGAAAGTGGAATGGAATGGAATGGAAAGTGGAATGGAATGTGGAATGGAATGGAATGGAATGTGGAATGGAATGTGGAAAGGAAAGTGGAAATGTAAGTGGAAGGGAATGTAATGGAATGTGAAATGGAACGTGGAATTCAATGGGATGGAACGTGGAATGGAATGGAATGGCATCTGGAATGTAATGTGGAATGTTATGAAATGGAATGTGGAATGGAATGTGGAATGGAAAGGAATGGAATGTGGAAAGGAACCTGGAATGGAATGGATTGGAAAGTGGAATGGAATGTGGAGTAGAATGTGGAATGCAACGTGTAATAGAATTGAAAGGAAAGTGGAATGGAATGGAGGAGAATGTGGACAGGAATATGGAATGGAAAGCAATGGAATGAGGAATGGAAAGGAATGGAATATGGAATGGAATGTGGAATGGAATGTGGAATGAAATGTGGAATGGAACGGAATGGAATGTCAAACGGAGTATGGAATAGAATTGAATGGAATGTGGAAAGGAATGGATTGGAAAGTAGAATTTAATGTGGATTGGAATGGAATGGAACGTGGAATGGAATGAAATGGATTGAGGAATGGAAAGTGGAACGGAATAGAATGCAATGTGAAATGGAATGGTGAAAGGATTGTGGAATGGAATGTGGAATAAAATGTGAAATGGAATGTGGAATGGAAAGTGGAATGGAATGGATTGGAATGTGCATTGAAAGGTGGAATGGAACGCGGAATGGAACGTGGAATGGAATGGAATGGAATGTGGGATGGAATGGAATGGAATGGAATGGAAAGTGAAATGGAATGTGGAATGGAATTTGAAACGGAATGAAAAGGAACGGGGAAAGAAATGCGATGGAACATGGAATGCAATGGAATGGAAAGTGGAATGGAACGTGGAATTGAAATTTGAATGTGGAATGTGGAATGGAAGGTGGAATGGAAAGTGGAATGGAATGGATTGGAATGTGCATTGAAAAGCGGAATGGAACGCGGAATGTAACATGGAATGGAAAGTGGAATGGAACGTGGAATGGAATGTGGAGGAAAAGTGGAATGGAAAGTAAAGGAATGTGGAATGGAATGGACTGTGGAATGGAATGAGGTATGGAATGGAATGGAATGAGGTACGGAATGGAATGAAATGTGGAATGGCATGTGGAATGGAATGTGGAATGGAATGTGGAATAGAACGGAATGGAATGTGGAATGGAACGTGGAAGGGAATGCGGAATGGAATGCAATGGAATGTGCAATGGAATTTTGAATGGAATGTGGAATGGAGTCGAATGCAATGTGCTATGGAATGTGGAGTTGAATGGAACGGAATGTGGAATGGAATGAAATGGAATGAGGAATGGAATGTGGAACGGAATGGAATGGAATGTGGAATGGAATTTTGAATAGAAAGTGGAATGGAATGGAATGGAATGTGGAATGGAATGGAATGGAATATGCAATGGAATGTGGAATGAAATGCAATGTGGAATGTAACGTGGAATGGAATGTGGAATGGAATAGAATGGAATGTGGAATGGAATAGAATGGAATGTGGAATGGAATGGAATGGAGAGTGGAATGCCATGTGGACTGGAGTGGAATACAAAGTGGAATGGAATGGGAATGGAATGTGGAATGGAGTGGATGGTGGAATGGAATGGAATGGAATGTACACTGGAATAGAATGCAATGTGGAATGAAATGAAGAATGGAATGCAATGGAATGTGGAATTCAATCTGGAATGGAAAGTGGAATGGAATGCAATGGAATGTGGAATGGAATGTGGAATGGAAAGTGGAATGGAATGTGGAATGGAACGGAATGGATTGTTTAAAGCAATGTGGAATAAAATGTGCAATTGAAAGTGGAATGGAATGGAATGCAATGTGGAGTGGTACATGCAAAGTAATGGAATGGAACGTAGAATGAAACTTGGAATACAACATGGAATAGAACGTGGAATGCAATGTGGAATGGAGTGTGGAATGGAATGTGAAATGGAATGTGGAATGGAACGTGGAATGGAATGGAATGGAACGTGGAGTGGAACGTGGAAAGGAACGGAATGAAACAGGGAATGAAATCTGGAAAGGATTGTGGATTGGAACGTGGAATGGAAGGTGGATTGGAATGGAATGGAACATGGAATAGATCATGGAATGGGATGTGGAGTGGAAAGTGGAACGGAATGTGGAATGGACAGGAATGAAATGTGGAATGGACAGGAATGTAATGTGGAATGGAATGCAATGGAATGTGGAATGGAATGTGGAATGGAATGGAATTGTATGATTAATATAATGTGGAATGGAATGGAATGGAATAAAGTATAGAATGGAATGGAATGGCAAGGAATGACGAATGGAATGGAATGCAATTTAAAGCTATGGAATGAGGAATCGAATGGAATAGAACATGGAATATAACATGGAATGGAACGTGGAATGGAATGTGGAATGGGATGTGTAATGCAATTTGGAATGGAATGGAATAGAATGTGGAGTGGAATGGAAAGTGGAATGGAACGTGGAATGGAATATGGAAAGGAATGTGCAATGGAATGTATTGTGGAATGGAATGGAATGGAATGTGTATTGGAATGTTAAATGGAATGTGGAATTGAATGGACTGGAATGTGGTATGGAATGAAAAATTGAATGGAATGAAATGTGGAATGGAATGGATTGGAATGTGGAATGGAAAGTGGAATGGAATGGAATGGAATGGAAGGTGGAACGGAATGGAATGGAATCTGGAATTCAATGGAATGGAATGGAATGTGGAATGGAATGGAAACGATTGTGGAATGGAATATGGAATGGAATGGGATGCAATGTGGAATGCAATGCGGAATGGAATGGAATGGAATATGGAATGGAATGTGGAATGGAAAGAGAAATTGAATGGAATGGAAAGCCAAATGAAACGTGGAATGGAATGGATTGGAATGTGGAATGGAATGTGGAATGGAATGGAAGGGAATGAAAAGTGGAACGGAATGTGGAATTCAATGGAATGGAATGGAATATGGAATGGAATGGAATGGAATGGAACGTGGAATGGTAGGGAAATGATTGTGGAATGCAATATGGAATGGAATGGAATGTGGAATGGAATATGGAATGGAATGTGGAATGGACTGCGGCATGGGATGCGGCATGGAATGTGGAATGGAATGGAATTGAATGGAATGTGGAATGGAATGTGAATTGGAATGCCTTGGAATGTGGAATGGAATGTGGAATGAATTGCAATGGTATGAGAATGGAATGTGGAATGGAATGTGGAACAGGATGGAATGGAATGAGGAATGGAATGTGGAATGGAAAGAGGAATGGAATGAAATGGCATGTGGAATGCAATGTGGAATGGAATATGTAATGGAATGGAATTGAATGTGGAAAGGAATGTTGAATGGATTGTTTAATGGAATGGAATGAAATGTGGAATAGAATGGAATGGAATGGAATGTGGAATGGAATGTGGGAAGTAATGCAAAATGGAATGGAATGGAATTTGGAATGGAATGGAATGGAAAGTGAAATAGAAAGTGGAACGGAATGTGAAATGGAATGTGGAATGGAATGTGGAACGGAATGGAATGGATGGTGGAATGGAATGGAATGGAACGTGGAATGGAACGTAGAATGGAACGTGGAATGGAACGTGGAATGGATCATGGAATGGAAAGTGGAATGGAATGTGGAATGGAAGGTGGAATACAAAGGAATGCAATGTGGTATGAAATGCGAAATGTAATGGAATGGAATGTGGAATGGAATGTGGAATCTAATGCAATGGAATGAGAATGGAATGCGGAATGGAATGAAATTGAATATGGAATGGTAAGTGGAATGGACTGGATTGGAATGGGGAATGGAATGAGGAATGGAATGTGGAATGGAATGCGGAATGGAAGGGAATGGAATATGGAATTCAATGTGGAATGGAAAGTGGAATGAAACATGGAATGGAATGTGAAATTGAATAGAATGGAACATGGAATGGAATGTGAAATTGAATAGAATGGAACATGGAATAGAATGTGGAATGGAATGGAATGGAAAGTGGAATGGAAAGTGGAATGCAACGGAATGCAATGTGGTATGAAATGCGAAATGTAATGGAATGGAATGTGGAATGGAATGTGGAATTTAATGCAATAGAATAAGAATGGAATGCGGAATGGAATGAAATTTAAATGGAATGGAAAGTGGAATGGACGCGATTGGAATGTGGAATCGAATGTGTAATGGAATGCGGAATGTAAAGGAATGGAATATGGAATTCAATGTGGAATGGGAAGTGGAAAGATACATAGAATGGAACATGAAATTGAATAGAATGGAACTTGGAATAGAATGTGCAATGGAATGGAATGGAATGTGGAATGAAATGTGCAGTGTAATCGAATGGAATGTGCAATGGAATGGAATGGAATGTGGAATGGAATGTAGAATGGAAAGGAATGTAATGTGGAATGGACTTTAATGGAATGTTTAATGGAAAGTGGAATGGAATATGGAATGGATTGTGGAATGGAATGTGGAATGGAATGGAATGGAAGGTGGAATGGAATGTGGAATGGAGTGTGGAATGGAACATGGAAAGGAATGTAATGGAATGTCGAATGGAACGTGGAATGGAACGGAATAGAAGGTGGAATGGAATGTGGAATGGAGTGTGGATTGAAACTTGGAAAGGAAGGCAATGGAATGTCGAATGGAATGTGGAATGGAACGGAATGGAAAGTTGAATGGAACGTGGAGTGGAAAGTGGAATGAAATGGAATGGAATGTGGAATGGAACGTGGAATGGAACGTGGAAAGGAATGTGGAATTGAACGTTGCATGGTATGTGGAATTGAATGTGGAATGTAACTTGGAATGGAATGGAATGGAATGTGGAAAGGAACGTGAAATGCAACGGAATTGAACGTGGAATGTAACGTTCAACGGAACGTGCAATGGAATGTGTAATTATTCATGGGATAGAATGTGGAATGAAATGTGGAATGGAACGGAATTGAATGTGGAATGGAACGTGGAATTCATTGTGGAATGGAACGTGTAATGGAATGGAATGGAATGTGGAATGGAACGTGCAATGGAATGGAATGGAATGGAATGGAATGTGGAATGTGATGGAATGGAATGAGGAATGGAATGTAGAATGCAATGGAATGAAATGCGAAATGAAACGTGGATTGGGATGGAATGGAATGGAATGGAATGTGGAATGGAATTTAATGGAAAGTGGAAAGGAATGTTTATTAGAATGGAATGGAAAGTGGAATGGAATGGAATGGACTGCAGAATGGAATGTGGAATGGAATGGTTGATGTAATGTGGATTGGAATGGAATGTGGAATGGCATGTGAATTGGAATGGAATGGATTGTGGAATGACATTTGAATTGGAATGAAATGGATTGTGGAATGGAATGTAGAACGAAATGCAATGGAATGACAATGGACAGTAGAATGGAATGTGCAAAGGAATCTGGAATGGACTGCGGAATGGACAGCTGAATAGAATGTGGAATGGAATGTGGAATGGAATGGAATGGAGTGGAATGTGGAAAGGAATGTGAATTGGAATGCAATGGAATGAGGAATGGGATGTGGAGTGAAATGCAATGGAATGAGAATGGAATGTGGAATGGAATGTGGAATGGAATGGAATGGAGACTGAAATGGAATCTGGAATTGAATGGAATGGAATGTGGAATGGAATGGAATGGAATGTGGAAAGGAATGCGGAAATGAATGTGGAACACAATGTGGAAAGGAATTTTATGGGATGCGGAATACAATGTGGAATGGAATGTGTAATGGAATTGAAAGGAATGTGGAATGGAATGTGGAAGAGAAATGAATGTAATTTGGAATGGAATGTGGAATGGAATGTGGAATAGAGCACAATGGAATGTGGAATGGAATGTGGAATGGAATATGGAATGGAACAGAATGGAATGTGGAATGGAATGTGTAATGAATTGTGGAAATTAATGTGGAATGTATTGGAATGGAATGTGGAATGAAACGAGGGATTTAATGGAATGGAAGGTGGAATGGAATGTGGAATGTAACGTGGAATGGAATGTGGAATGGAATGTGGAAGGGAATGTGGAATGGAATGGAATGGAATCTGGAATGCAAAGTGGAAAGGAATGTGTAGTGGAATGTGGAATAGAATGTGGAATGGAATGGAATTGAATGTGGAATGAAATGTGAAATGGAATGTGGAATGGCATGTGAATTAGAAAGGAATGCATTGTGGAATAGCATGTGAATTGGAATGAAATGGATTGTGGAATGGAATGTGGAACGAAATGAAATGGAATGAGAATGGAACGTAGAATGGAATGTGCAATGGAATGTGGAATGGACTGCGGAATGGACAGCTGAATAGAATGTGGAATGGAATGTGGAATGGAATGGAATGGAGACTGGAATGGAATGTGGAATGGTATGGAATGGAATGTGGAATGGAATGTGGAATGGAAAGGAATGGAATGTGGAAAGGAATGTGGAAATGAATGTGGAACACAATGTGGAATGGAATTGAATGGGATGTGGAATGCAATGTGGAAAAGAATGTGTAATGGAATTGAATGGAATGTGGAATGGAATGTGGAATGGAAAGGAATGGAATGTGGAATGGAATGTGGAATGGAGCGCAGTGGAATGTGGAATGGAATGTGGAATGGAATATGGAACGGAACAGAATGGAATGTGGAGTGGAATGTGTAGTGTATTGTGGAAAGTAATGTGGAATGTATTGGAATGGAATGTGGAATGAAACGAGGGATGGAATGGAATGGAAGGTGGAACGGAATGTGGAATGTAACGTGGAATGGAATGTGGAATGGAATGTGGAATGGAATGTAATGGAATATGGAATGCAAAGTGGAAAGGAATGTGTAGTGGAATGTGGAATAGAATGTGGAATGGAATGGAATTGAATGTGGAATGAAATGTGGAATGGAAAGTGGAATGGACTGTGGAATGGAATGTTGAGTGGAGTGTGGAATGCAATGTGTAATGGCATACAATGGAAAGTCTAATGGAATGTGGAATGGAATGTAGAAGCGAACTTGAAATGGAATGGAATGGATTTTGGAATTGAACGTGGAATTGAATGGAGTAGAACATGGAATAGAAGGTGGAATGGACCGTGGAATGGAATGGAATGGAAAATGGAACATAATGTGGAATGGAATGTGGAACGGAATGGAATGTGGAAAGGAATGGAATGGAATGTGCAATGAAATACAGGGGAATGTGGAATGGAATGGAATGGTATGTGAAATGATACGTGGAATGGAATGTGGAATTGAATGGAAGGGAAAGTGGAATGGAATGGAATGGAAAGTGGAATGGAATGTGGAATGGAATGGAATGGAATGTGGAATGGAATGTGGAAAGGAAAGTGGAAATGTAAGTGGAAGGGAATGTAATGGAATGTGAAATGGAACGTGGAATTCAATGGGATGGAACGTGGAATGGAATGGAATGGCATCTGGAATGTAATGTGGAATGTTATGAAATGGAATGTGGAATGGAATGTGGAATGGAAAGGAATGGAATGTGGAAAGGAACCTGGAATGGAATGGATTGGAAAGTGGAATGGAATGTGGAGTAGAATGTGGAATGCAACGTGTAATAGAATTGAAAGGAAAGTGGAATGGAATGGAGGAGAATGTGGACAGGAATATGGAATGGAAAGCAATGGAATGAGGAATGGAAAGGAATGGAATATGGAATGGAATGTGGAATGGAATGTGGAATGAAATGTGGAATGGAACGGAATGGAATGTCAAACGGAGTATGGAATAGAATTGAATGGAATGTGGAAAGGAATGGATTGGAAAGTAGAATTTAATGTGGATTGGAATGGAATGGAACGTGGAATGGAATGAAATGGATTGAGGAATGGAAAGTGGAACGGAATAGAATGCAATGTGAAATGGAATGGTGAAAGGATTGTGGAATGGAATGTGGAATAAAATGTGAAATGGAATGTGGAATGGAAAGTGGAATGGAATGGATTGGAATGTGCATTGAAAGGTGGAATGGAACGCGGAATGGAACGTGGAATGGAATGGAATGGAATGTGGGATGGAATGGAATGGAATGGAATGGAAAGTGAAATGGAATGTGGAATGGAATTTGAAACGGAATGAAAAGGAACGGGGAAAGAAATGCGATGGAACATGGAATGCAATGGAATGGAAAGTGGAATGGAACGTGGAATTGAAATTTGAATGTGGAATGTGGAATGGAAGGTGGAATGGAAAGTGGAATGGAATGGATTGGAATGTGCATTGAAAAGCGGAATGGAACGCGGAATGTAACATGGAATGGAAAGTGGAATGGAACGTGGAATGGAATGTGGAGGAAAAGTGGAATGGAAAGTAAAGGAATGTGGAATGGAATGGACTGTGGAATGGAATGAGGTATGGAATGGAATGGAATGAGGTACGGAATGGAATGAAATGTGGAATGGCATGTGGAATGGAATGTGGAATGGAATGTGGAATAGAACGGAATGGAATGTGGAATGGAACGTGGAAGGGAATGCGGAATGGAATGCAATGGAATGTGCAATGGAATTTTGAATGGAATGTGGAATGGAGTCGAATGCAATGTGCTATGGAATGTGGAGTTGAATGGAACGGAATGTGGAATGGAATGAAATGGAATGAGGAATGGAATGTGGAACGGAATGGAATGGAATGTGGAATGGAATTTTGAATAGAAAGTGGAATGGAATGGAATGGAATGTGGAATGGAATGGAATGGAATATGCAATGGAATGTGGAATGAAATGCAATGTGGAATGTAACGTGGAATGGAATGTGGAATGGAATAGAATGGAATGTGGAATGGAATAGAATGGAATGTGGAATGGAATGGAATGGAGAGTGGAATGCCATGTGGACTGGAGTGGAATACAAAGTGGAATGGAATGGGAATGGAATGTGGAATGGAGTGGATGGTGGAATGGAATGGAATGGAATGTACACTGGAATAGAATGCAATGTGGAATGAAATGAAGAATGGAATGCAATGGAATGTGGAATTCAATCTGGAATGGAAAGTGGAATGGAATGCAATGGAATGTGGAATGGAATGTGGAATGGAAAGTGGAATGGAATGTGGAATGGAACGGAATGGATTGTTTAAAGCAATGTGGAATAAAATGTGCAATTGAAAGTGGAATGGAATGGAATGCAATGTGGAGTGGTACATGCAAAGTAATGGAATGGAACGTAGAATGAAACTTGGAATACAACATG
The DNA here is from genome assembly GCF_028885655.2 of Pongo abelii. Classification (NCBI taxonomy): domain Eukaryota; kingdom Metazoa; phylum Chordata; class Mammalia; order Primates; family Hominidae; genus Pongo; species Pongo abelii. The sequence continues at coordinate 7,077,637 of NC_071999.2, forward strand.
GAATAGAACGTGGAATGCAATGTGGAATGGAGTGTGGAATGGAATGTGAAATGGAATGTGGAATGGAACGTGGAATGGAATGGAATGGAACGTGGAGTGGAACGTGGAAAGGAACGGAATGAAACAGGGAATGAAATCTGGAAAGGATTGTGGATTGGAACGTGGAATGGAAGGTGGATTGGAATGGAATGGAACATGGAATAGATCATGGAATGGGATGTGGAGTGGAAAGTGGAACGGAATGTGGAATGGACAGGAATGAAATGTGGAATGGACAGGAATGTAATGTGGAATGGAATGCAATGGAATGTGGAATGGAATGTGGAATGGAATGGAATTGTATGATTAATATAATGTGGAATGGAATGGAATGGAATTAAGTATAGAATGGAATGGAATGGCAAGGAATGACGAATGGAATGGAATGCAATTTAAAGCTATGGAATGAGGAATCGAATGGAATAGAACATGGAATATAACATGGAATGGAACGTGGAATGGAATGTGGAATGGGATGTGTAATGCAATTTGGAATGGAATGGAATAGAATGTGGAGTGGAATGGAAAGTGGAATGGAACGTGGAATGGAATATGGAAAGGAATGTGCAATGGAATGTATTGTGGAATGGAATGGAATGGAATGTGTATTGGAATGTTAAATGGAATGTGGAATTGAATGGACTGGAATGTGGTATGGAATGAAAAATTGAATGGAATGAAATGTGGAATGGAATGGATTGGAATGTGGAATGGAAAGTGGAATGGAATGGAATGGAATGGAAGGTGGAACGGAATGGAATGGAATCTGGAATTCAATGGAATGGAATGGAATGTGGAATGGAATGGAAACGATTGTGGAATGGAATATGGAATGGAATGGGATGCAATGTGGAATGCAATGCGGAATGGAATGGAATGGAATATGGAATGGAATGTGGAATGGAAAGAGAAATTGAATGGAATGGAAAGCCAAATGAAACGTGGAATGGAATGGATTGGAATGTGGAATGGAATGTGGAATGGAATGGAAGGGAATGAAAAGTGGAACGGAATGTGGAATTCAATGGAATGGAATGGAATATGGAATGGAATGGAATGGAATGGAACGTGGAATGGTAGGGAAATGATTGTGGAATGCAATATGGAATGGAATGGAATGTGGAATGGAATGTGGAATGGATTGTTGAATGGAATGGAACGGAATGTGGTATGGAATGTGAAGTGAAATGGAATGTGGAATGCAACGGAATAGACTGAGTAATGGAATGGAATGCAATGGAATTTAATGTGGAATGTGATGTCGAATGGAATAGAATGGAATTTGGAATGGAATGGAATGGAATGTAGAATGGAATGGAATGGAATATGGAATGGAATGGAATATGGAATGGAATGCGGAATGGAATGCAACGGAATGCGGAATGCAATGTGGAATAAATTGGAATGGAATGATTAATGGAATGCCATGGAACGTGGAAAGGAATTGATTGGAATATGTAATGGAATGGAGTGGAATGTGGAATGGCAGGCAATGGAATTAAATGGAATGTGTAATAGAAAGTGCAGCGGAATGGAATGGAATGTGGAATGGAATGGAATGTGAAATGCAATGAAATGGAATGTGATGGAATGTGGAATGGAACGGAATGGAATGCAGAATAAATTTGAATGGAATGTTGATTCGAATGGAATGCAATGTGTTATGGAATGGAACGGTATATGGAATTAAATGAGGAATGAAATGGAATGGAATGGAATGGAATGTGGAATGGAATGGAATGGAATGCAATGTGGAATGGAATGGAATGGATAGGAATATGGAATGCAATGGAATGGAATGTGGAATGGAATGGAATCGAGTGGAATGGAATGTGGAATGGAATGGAATGGAATGTGGGATGGAATGGAACAGAATGTGAAATTGAATGGAAAGAACAATGGAATGTGTAACGCAATGCAATGGAATGCAATGTGGAATGGAATGGAATAGAATGTGGAATGGAATGGAATGGAATGTGGAATGGAATCTAAGGTGGAATGGAATGGAATGGAATGGAATGGAATGTGGAATGGAATGTGGAAAAGATGGAATGGAACGGAAAGTGGAATGGAATGGTTTGTGGAATGGAAAGGAATGGAATGTGGAATGGAATGGAATGAAATGTGTAATGGAATGTAGTGAAATTTGGAATGGAATGGAATGTAGCCTCTAATGGAATGCAATGTGAAATGGAATGGAGTGGAATCTGGCATGTAATGGAAAGGAGTGTGTAATTTAATGCAATGGAATGTGGAATGGAATGGAATGGAATGTGGAATAGAATGGAATAGTATGTGTAATGGAACGTGAAATGGAATGGAATGGGTAAAGCAATGCAATTGAATGGAAAGTGGAATGAAATGGAATGTGGAATGGAATGGAATGGGATGGAATGTGGAATGGAAAGAAATGGAATGTGGATAGGAATGGAATGTAATTTGGAATGGAAGGGAATGGAATGTGGAATGGAATGTAATGGAATGTGGAATGGAATGGAATGGAATGTCGAAAGGAACGGATTGGAAAGGAATGGAATGCGTAATGGAATCGAATGAAATGTTGAATGGAATGGAATGGAAAGTGGAATGCAATGTGGAATGAAACGTGGAATGAGATGGAATGGAACTTGGGAAGGAACGTGGAATGGAAAGTGGAATGGAACATGGAATGGAATGTGCAATGTGGAATGGAATGGAATGGAATGGGGATTGGAATGGAATTGAATGTGGAATGGAATGGAATGCAATGGAATACGGAATGGCATGGAATGAAATGTGAAATGGAATGGAATGGAATGGAAAGTGGAATGGAATGAAATGGAAAGTGGAATAGAATGTGGAATGTAATGTGCAATGGAATGAAATGGAATATGGAATGGAATGTTGAATGAAATGACTAAAGGGATATGGTATGGAATGTGGAATGGAAAGTGAAATGGAATGGAATGGAATTTAGAATGGAAGGTGGAATGGAACCTGGAATGGAACGTCGAATGGAACTTGGAATGGAACGTGGAATGGAAAATGGAATGTGGAATGCAGTGGAATGGAATGTGGAAAGGAATGGAATGGAATGTGAAATGGAATGTGGAATGGAATTTGGAATGGAATGTGGAATGGAATGGAATGGAATGTGGAGTGGAATGGAATGGAATGTGGAATGGAATGGAATAGAAAGTGTAATAGAGGAATGGAAAGGAATAAAAAGTGGAATGGAACAGAAAGCGCAATATATTCGAATGGAACGTGTAAAGGAAAGTGGAATGGAATGGAATGCAATGTGGAATGGAATGAATTGGAATATGGATTGTAATGGAATGCAAGGTGGAATGGAATGGAATTCAACCTGTAATGGAATGGAATGGAATGCGGAATGGAATGGAATAGAACGGAATGTGGAAGGGTAAGTGTAATGGAATGTGTAACGGAATGTGGAGTGGAATGCAATGGAATATGGAATGGATTGTGGAAAGGAATGGAATGGTATGTGCAATGGAAAGGAATGGAATGTGGAATGGAATGGAATTGAATGTGAAATTGAGGAATTGAATGGAATACAAAGTGGAATGGAAAAGAATGGGGAATGGAAAGGGATGTGGAATGCAATGTGGAAAGGTAAGGAATGGAATGGGATCTGGGATGGAATGGAATGGAATGTGCAATGGAATGGAATGGAATGTGGAACGGAATGTGGAATAGAAAGGAATGGAATATGCAATGGAATGTGGAATAGAATGGAATACGGAATAGAAAGTGGAATGAAATGGAAAGGAAAGTGGCATGGAATGGAATGCTTTGTGGAATGGAAAGGAATGGAGTGTGATTGAATGTGGGTTGGAATGGAAGGGAATATGGAAAGGAATGTGAAATGAAATGGAAAGGAATGTGGAATGGAATGCAATGGAATGGAAATTGGAATAGAATGGAATGGAATGGAATGCAATGGAATGGATTGGAATGGAAGGGAATGTGTAATGGAATGTGAAATGGAATGGAATGGAAAGTGGAATGGAAGGGAATCGAATGTGGAATGGAATGAGGAAAGGAATGGAATGGAACGTGGAATGGAACGTGGAATGAAATTTGAAATGCAATGTGGAAAGGAACGTGCAATGGAAAGTGGAATGGAATGTGGAATGAAATGGAAAGGAATGTGGAATGGAATGCAATGGAATGGAAAGTGGAATAGAATGGAATGGAATGGAATGCAATGGAATGGATTGGAAAGGAATGGAATGTGTAATGGAATGTGAAATGTAATGGAATGGAAAGGGGAATGGAATGGAATGGAATGTGGAATGGAAGGAGGAAAGGAATGGAATGGAACATGGAATGGAACGTGGAATGAAATGTGAAATGGAACGTGGAAAGGAACGTGCAATCGAAAGTGGAATCGAACGTGGAATGCAATGTAATGGAATGTGGAATGGAATGGAATGGAATGAGGAATGGAATGGAATGTAATGGCATGGAATCGAATGGAATGGAATATGGAATGCAAAGGAAAGAAATGTGGAATGCAAGGGAATGGAATATGCAATGGAAAGTGGAATGAAATGGAAAGAAAAGTGACATGGAATGGAATGCATTGTGGAATGGAATGGAATAGAATGGAATGGAAAGGAATGTGGAATGGAATGGAATGGAATGTGGAATGGAATAGAATGGAATGTGGAATGGAATAGAAAGTAATGTTGAATGGAATGGAATGGAATGTGGAATGCAATGAAATGGAATAGCATGGAATGGAATGGAATGGAATGTGGATTGGAATGGAATGGAATGTGGAATGGAATGGATCGGCAAATGCAATGGAAAGTTAAATTGAATGGAATGTGGAAAGGAACGTGGAATGAAATGGAAAGGAAAGTGGCATGGAATGGAATGCATTGTGCAATGGAATGGAACACAATGGAATGGAAAGGAATGTGGAATGGAATAGAATGGAGTGTGGAATGGAATGGAATGCAGTGCAATGTGGAATGGAATGGAATGGAATGGAATTGAACGGCGAATGGAATGGAAGGGAATATAGAATGGAATGTGGAATAGAATTTAAACGAATGTGGAATGGAATGCAATAGAATGGAAAGCGGAACAGAATGGAATGTAATGGAATGCAATGGAATGGAGTGGAATGGAATGGAATGTGGAATGGAATGGAATGCAATGTTGAATGGAATGTGGAAAGGAATGTGAAATGTAATGGAAAGGAAAGTGGAACGGAATGGAATGGAATGTGGAATGGAATGAGGAATGCAATGGAATTGAACGTGGAATGGAACATGGAATCAAATGAGAAATGGAATTTGGAAAGGAACGTGGAATGAGACGAGGAATGGAACGTGGAATGGAATGTGGAATGGAATGTGGAGTGGAATAGAATCGAATGCGGAATGTAATGGAATGGAATATAGAATGGAATGGAAAGGAATGAGGAAAGCAATGTGGAATGCAATGTGGAATGGAATTTGGAAAGGAATGCAATGGAATGGAATGTGGAATGCAACGTGGAAAGGAACAGAATGCAGTGGAATGGAATGTCGAATGGAACGTGGAATGGAATGGAATGTGGAAAGGAAAGTGGAATTCAATGGAATGGAATGTGGAATGGAATGGACTGGAAAGAGGAATGCAATGGAATGAAATAGCATGGAATGGAATGTGGAATGGAATGGAATGGAATGTGGAAAGGAAGGGAATGGAATATGCAATAGAATGTGGAATGCAATGCAATGGTGAATGGAACGTGGAATGAAATGGAAAGGAAAGTGACATGGAATGGAATGCATTGTGGAATGGAATGGAATAGAATGGAACAGAAAGGAATATGGAGTAGAATGGAATGGAATGTGGAATGGAAAGCAATGTGGAGTTGAATGGAATGGAAAGTGGAATGGAATGGAATGGTAAGGCGTGGAAAGGAACGGAATGGCATGTGGATTGGAATCGAATGGTATGTGGAATGGAATGGATTGCAGTGCAATGTGGAATGGCATGGAATGGAATGGAATTGAACGTGGAATGGAATGGAAGGGAATATAGAATGGAAAGGGGAATGGAATGGATTGCAGTTCAATGTGGAATGGCATGGAATGGAATGGTATTGCAAGTGGAATGGAATGGAAGGGAATATAGAATGGAATGTGAAATGGAATGGAAATGAATGTGAAATGGAATGGAATGGAATGGAAAGTTTAATAGAATGGAATGGAATTTAATGCAATGGAATGGGGTGGAATGGAAAGGAATGTGGAATGGAGTGGATTTTAATGGAATGTGGAATGGAATGCAATGCAATGTTGAATAGAATGTGAAATGGAATGTGAAATATAATGTAATTGAAAGTGGAATGGAATGGAATGGAATGTGGAATGGAATGGGGAATGGAATGGAATGGAATGTGGAATGCAATGTGGAATGGAAAGTGAAATGGAACGTGGAAAGGAACGTGGAATGGAACATGGAATGGAACGTGGAATGGAACGTGGAATGGATTCTGGAGTGGAATGTGGAATGGAATGTAATGGAATGTGGAATGGATTGGAAAGCAATGCAATGTGGAATGGAATGAAATGCAATGCAATTCAATGTGGAATGGAATGGAATGGAGTGGAATGGAATGTGGAATGAAATGGAAGGGAATATGGAATCGAATGTGGAATGGAATGGAAAGGAATGTGGAATGGAATGGAATGCAATGGAACGTGGAATAGAATGCAATGGAATGGAATGCAATGGAATGGAGTGGAATGGAATGGAATGTGAAATGGAATGGAATGCAATATGGAATGGATTGTGGAATGGAATGTGAAATGGAATGGAATGGAATGGAAAGTGGAAAGGAATGGAATGGAATGTGGAATGGAATGGAATGGAACATCGTGGAAAGCAACGTAGAATTGAAAGTGGAATAGAATGTGAAATGCATCGTGTAAAGGAACGTGGAATGGAATGCGAAACGGAATGTGGAATTGAATGTGAAGTAGAATGGAATGGAATGTGGAATGGAATGGAATGTCGAATGGAATGGAATGGAAGGTGGAAAGGAATGTGGAATGGAATGTGGAGTGGAATGTGGACTGGAATGGAATGAAATGTGGAATGGAATGTGGAATGGACTGGAATTGAATGAAATGTGGAATGGAACGTTGAATGGAATGGAACTGTATGTGGAATGGAATGGAATGTCATGTGGATTGGACGGGAATGGAATGGAATGGAAAGTGGAATGAAATGGAATGGAATGTGAAATGGAATGGAATGCAATGTGGGAGGGAATCGAATGGAATATGGAATGTAATGTGGAATGGAATATGGAATGGAATGAGGAATGGAAGGGAATGAAATGAGGAATGGAAGGGAATGAAATGTGGAATGGAATGGAATGGAGTGTGAAATGGAGGAATGGAATGGAATGTAAAGTGGAATGCAAAGGAATGTGGAATAGAATGGAATGTATTGTGGAAAGGATAGTGGAATGGAATGTAATAGAATGTGGAATCAAATGGAATGGAATATGGAAAGAAATGTGGAATAGAATGGAATTGAATGTGGAATGGAACATGGAATGGAAAAGAAGGGAAAGTGGAATGGAAGGTAGAATGGAACGGAATGGAACTAGGAATGGAATGGAATGGAATGTGGAATGGAATGTGGAATGGAATGGAATGGAAAGTGGAATGGAATGTGGAATGGAATGGAATGTAATGTGACATGGAGGAATGGAAAAGAAGGGAAAGTGGAATGGAAAGGAATGTGGAATAAAATGGAACGGAATGTGTAATGGAATGTGGAATGGAACGGAATGCAATATGCAATGGAATGGAATGGGATGAGGAATGGAAAGGAATGCAAAGTGGAATGGAATGGAAAGGAATGTGGAAATCAATGTTTAATGGAATGTGTAATGGAATGTGGAATGGAACGGAATGGAATGATGAATGGAAAGTGGAATGGAGTGGAATGCAAAGTGGAATGGAATGGCATGGAAAGTTGAAAGGAATGTGGAAAGGAATGGAGTGGAATGTGCAATGGAATGGAATGGAATGTGGAATGGAAAGGAATGGAATGTGGAATGGATTGTGTAATGGAGTGGAATGGAATGTGGAATGGAATTTCGAATGGAATGTTGAATGGAACGGAATGGACTGAGGAATGGAATGGAATGGAATGTAATTTAATGTGGAAAGCAATGAACAATGGAATAGAAAGGAAAGTGGAATGAAATGGAATGGAATGGAATGGAATGGAATGTGGAATGTAATGTATAGGAATATGGAATGGACTGTAGAATGGAAAGGAATGGAATGTGGAATGGAATGGATTGGAATGTTCAAAGGAATGTGGCAAGGAATGCAAAGGAATTTTGAATGAAACAGAATGGAATGTGAAATGAATTGAATGGAATGTGTAATGGAATGGAGTTTAATGTGGAATTTAATGCAGTGGAATGGAATGGAATGGAATGTGGAATGGAAAGTGGAATTGAATGGAAAGGAATGTTGAATGGAATGCAATGGAATGTGAAGTGAAATGGAATGGAATGTGGAATGGAATGGATAGGAATGTGGACTGGAATGGAAGGGAATATGGAATAGAATATAATGGAATTGAATGGAATGTGGAGTGGAATGGAATGGAATGTGGAATGTAGTGGAATAGAATGATGTGTGGAATGGAATATTATGTGTAATTGAAAGGAATTGAATGTCGAATGCAATGGAATGGAATGTGAAATGGAATGGAATGGAATGGAATGGAATGTGGAATAGAATGGAATGTGGAATGGAATGGAATAGTATGGAGTGGAGTAGAGTGTGGAATGAAACGTGGAATGGAATGTAAGGGAAATTGGAATGGAATGTGGAATGGAATGAAATGGAATGTGTAATGGAATGGAATGAAACGTGAAGTGGAGGATGGAAAAGTAGGGAAAGTGGAATGGAAAGGAATGTGGAATGGAATGGAATGGAATGTGTAATGGAATGTGGAATGGAATGGAATGCAATATGGAAATGGGAAGAGGAATGGAATGCAACGCAAAGTGGAATCAAATGGAATGGAATGTAATGTGGAATGGAATGGAATATAATGGAATGTGGAAATCAATGTGTAGTGGAATGTGTAATGGATTGTGGAAAGGAATGGAATGGAATGTGGAATGGAATGTGGAGTGGAGTGTAATGGAATGCGGAATGGAATGGCATGGAAAGTTGAAAGGAATGTGGAAAGGAATGGAATGGAATGTACAATGGATTGGAATGGAATGGAATGAGGAATGGAAAGGAATGGAATGTGGAATGGAATGTGGAATGGAACAGAATGGACTGAGGAATGGAATGGATAGGAACGTAATTTAATGTGGAAAGCAATGTGGAATGGAATGGAATGAAATGTGAAACGGAATGGAATGGAATGGAATGGAATGGAATGTGGAATGGAATGGAATGGAAAGTAGAATGGAATGGAAAGGAATGTGGAATGGACTGTAGAATGGAAAGGAAAGGAATGTGGAATGGAATGCGGAATGGAATGGAATGGAATGCGGAATGGAATGTGGAATGGATTGGAATGGAATGTTCAATGGAATGCTACGGAATGTGGAAAGTAATAAAATGGAATGTGTAATGGAATGGAGTTTAATGTGGAATTTAATGCAATGGAATGGAATGGAATGTGGAATGGAAAGTGGAAAAGAATGGAAAGGAATGTTGAATGAAATGGAATGGAATGTGAAATGGAGTGGAATGGAATGGAATGGAATGTGGAATGGAATGGAGTGGAATGTGGACTGGGATGGACCGGAATATGGAATGGAATGGAATGGAATGGAATGGAATGGAATGGAATGTGTAATGGAATGGCATGGAGTGGAATGAAAAGTGGAGTGGAATGGAATGGAATTTGTAATGTAGTGGAAGTGAATGATGAGTGGAATGGAATATTGAGTGGAATGGAATATTATGTGGAATGGAAAGGAATGGATTGTGAAATGCAATGGAATGGTATGTGAATTGGAATGGAATGGAAGGGAATGGAATGTGGAATGGAATGGAAACTGGAAAGGAATGGAATGGCATGGAGTGGATTGGAGTGTGGAATGGAATGGAATGGAATGTGGAAGGGAATGGAATGGAATGGAATTAAATTTAAATTGGAATGGAATGGAATGTGAAATGGAATGGAATGGAATGAAGAAAGGAAAGTAACGGAGTGTGGAATGAAATGGAATGGAATGTGAAATGGAATGAGGAAAGGAAAGTAACGGAGTGTGGAATGAAATGGAATGGAATGTGGAATGGAATGGAATGGAATGGAAGTAAATGGAACGTGGAGTGGAATGGAATGTGAAATGGAACATAATGGAATTACGAATGGAATGTAAAGGAATGTGTAATGGAACGTGGAATGGAAGGGAATGGAATATGGAATGGAATGCAATGGAATATGGAATTTAATGTAAAATGGAATGGAATGGAGCGTGGAATGGCACGATATGGAATGTGGAGTGGAGTGGAATGGAATGTGGAAAGGAACGTGGAATGGAATGGAATGGAATGTGGAAAGGATTGGAATGGATTCTGGAATGGAATGGAAAGGAATGTGGCATGGAAAGTTGAATGGAATGTGGAATGGGATGTAACGGAAAGTGGAATGCAATGTTGAATGGAAAGGAATGGAATGGAATGTAGAATGGAAAAGAGTGGAATGTGGAATGGAATGTGGTATTGAATGGAATGGAAAGTAGAATGGAATACGCAATTGAATGGAATGGATTGTGGAATGGAATGTGGAATGGAAAGTGGACTGCCATGTGGAATGGAATGGAATGCAATGTGGAATGGAAAGGAAAAGAATTTGGAAAGGAATGGAAAGGAAAGGAATGGAATTAAATGGAACGTCGAACGGAATGAAATGGAAATGGAATGGAATGGAATGAGGACTGCAATATAATGGAATGTGAAATGGAATGGAATGAGGAATGGAATGTGGAATGAAATAGAATGGAATGTGGAATGGTATGTGGAATGGAATGGAAATGGAATGGAATTGAATGTGGAATTGAATTGAATGGAATGTGGAATGGAATGAAATGGAATATGGAAAGTAATGTGGAATGGAATGGAATGCAAAGTGGAATGCAATGGAATAGTATATGGAATGCAATGTGGAATGGAACGGAATGAAATGTGGAATGGAATGTGGAACGGAATGGAATGCAACGTGGAATGGATTGGAGTGGAATGTGGTATGGAATGTGGAATCGAATGGAAAAGAATTTGGAATAGAATGGAATGTGGAATGGAATGCAATGGAATGGAATAGAATGTAAAATGGAATGGCATGTAACGTGGAATGGAATGGCATGTAACGTGGAATGGAATGAAATGAAACGTGGAATGGAATGCATTGGAAAGTTGAATACAATGGAATGGAACGTGAAATGGAATGGAATGAAAAGAGGAATGGATTTCAATGGACTGGAAAGTGGAATGCAATGGAATTTAATGTGGAATCTAATAGAGTTGAATGCGGAATGGAATGGAATGGAACGAGCAATGGAAAGTATTGTGGAATGGAAATGAATGGAATGTGGAATGGGATGTGGAATGGAAAGGAACGGAATGGAATGTGCAATGGAATGTATTGTGGAAAGGAAGGGAAAGGAATATGGAATGGAATGTGGAATGGAATGGAATGGAATGGAATGCAATGGAATGAATTGTGGAATGGAATGTAATGGAATGTGGAATGGAATGAAACGTAATGGAATGTTGAAAGGAATGTGGAATGCAATGTGGAATTGAATTGAAAGGAAATTGGAATTGAATGGAATGGAATATGCAAGTGCATGGAATGAAATGTGGAATGGAATGGAATGAAATGTGGAATGGAATGGAATGGTATGTGGAATGGAATGGAATGGAATGTGGAATGGAAAAGAATGGAATGTGGAATGGGATATGGAATGGAATGGAAAGGGGAATGGAATTGAATGGAATGTGGAATGGAATGGAATGGAATGGAATGTGGAATGGAGTGGAATGGAATGAGAAATGGAATGTAGAATGGAATGGGATGGAATGTGCAATGGAATGTTTAATGGAATGGAATGAAATGCGGAATGGAATGTGCAATGGAATGGGCTGGAATGTGGAATGGAATGTGGACTGGAATGTGAAATGGAATGGAGTGGAATGTGGAATGGAATGGAATGGAATGTGGAATGGAATGGAAAGGAAAGTGGAATGAAATTAAATGGAACGTTATAGATTGTGGAATGCAATTGAATGGAATATGGAAAGGAATGTGGAATGGAAAGTGGAATGAAACGGAAAGGAATGTGGAATGTAATGTTGAATGGAATGTGGAATGGATTGGAATGGAATGAAATGAAATGGAATATGGAATGGAATGGAATTTAATATGGAATGGAATGGATTGCAATGGAATATGGAATGGAATGTAATGGAATGCAATGTGAAATGGAATGGAACAGAATTGAATGGAATGGAATGTGTAATAGAATGGAAAGTGGAATGGAATGGAATGGAATGGAAAGTGAAATGGAATGGAATGGGATGTGGAATGGAATCTGCAATGGAATGTGAAATGGAATGGAATATGTAAGGGAATGGAATGGAATGTGTAATGCAATGGAGTGGAATGTGGAATGGAACGGAATGGAATGTGGAATGGAATTGAATGGAATGGAATAGAATGGAATATGGAATGGAAAGTGGAAAGGAATGGAATGGAATGTGGAATGGAAAGGAATGTAATGTGAAATGGAATGTAGAATGGAATGGAATGTAGAATGGAAAGTGGAACGGAATGGAATGGAATGTGGAGTGGAATGGAAAGGAATGTGGAATGGAATGTGGAACGAAATGGAATGGAATTTGAAATGGAATGTCGAAAGGAAGGGAATGGAATGTGGAATGGAATGGAAAGGAATGCGAAATGGAATGTGGAATGTAATGTGGAATGTAATGGAATGGAATGTGGAATGGAATGTACAATGGAATGGAATGTAGAATGGAAACTGAAATGGAATGGAATGGAATGTGGAATGGAATGAAAAGGAATGTGGAATGTAATGTGGAATGGAATGTGGAATGGAATGGAATGGAATGTGGAAAGGAAAGTGCAATTTATTGTGGAATGGAAAGGAATGGAACGTGGGGTGGAACGTGAATTGGAACTTGCAATGGAACATGGAAAGGAATGTGGAATGGACCATGGAATGGAACTGAATGGAATGTGCAATGGAACGTGGAATGGAACGTAGAATGGAATGGAATGGAATGGAATGTGGAATGGAATGTGGAAAGGAATGTGGAATGGAATGTGGAAAGGAATGTGGAATGGAATGAAATGGAACGTGGAATGGAATGGAATGGAATGTGGTATTCAATGTTGAACGGAATGGAATGGAATGTGTAACGGAGTGTGGTATGGGATGTGTAATGGAATGGACTGGAATGAGGAGTGCTATGTGGAATGGAATGGAATGGAATGTGAAAGGGAATGTAGAATACAATGTGGAATGAAATGCGGAATGGAATGTGGAAAGAAATGGAATGGAATGTTTAATGGAATGTGGAATGGAATGGAATGGAATTCAATGGAATGTGGATTGGAAAGTGGAATAGAATGTGGAATTGATTGGAATGGAATGGGGAATGGAATGTGTAATGGAATGTGGAATTGAATGGAATGGAATGAGGAATGGAATGTGGAATACAATGGAATGGAATGTGTAATGGAATGTGGAATGGAAACTGGAATGGAATGTGGAATGGAACGTGGAATGGAATGTGGAATGGAACGTGGAATGGAATGTGGAATGGAATGGAAAGGAATGTGGAATGGAACGTGGAATGAAATGGATTGGAACATGGAATGGTACGTGGAAAGAAATGTTTATGGGGAAGTGGAAAGGAACGTGGAATGGAATTTGCAACGGAATGTGGAATGGAACGTGGAATGCAATGGAATGGAAAGTGGAATGGAACGTGGATTGGAATTGTATGGAACGAGGAATGGAACGGGGAATGGAATCTGGAATGGAACTTGGAATGGAACGTGCAATGGAATGGAATGAGGAATGGAATGTGTAATTGAATGTGGAATGGAATGTGGAATGCAATCGAATGGTATGTGGAATGGAATGTGGAATGGAATGGAATGTGGAATAGAATGTGGAATTGAACGTGGAATGGAAAATGGAAGGGAGAGTGGAATGCAATGTAACGGAATGTGGAATGGAATGTGGAATGTTATCGAATCGTGTGTGGAATGGAATGTGGAATGGAATGGAAGGTGGAATGGAAAGTGGAAAGGAACGGAATCGAATGTGGAATGGAATAGAATGGAATGGAAGGTGGAATGGAATGGAATGGAATGCAATGTGGAATGGAATGGAGTGGAATGTGGAAGGGAATGGAATGGAATGTGAGGTGGAATGAAATGGAATGCAATGTGGAATGGAATGCAATGGAATGGAATGAGGAATGGAATGGAACGGAATGTGGAAAGAGTGGAATGCAATTTGCAATGGAACGTGGAATGGAGGGAATGCAATGGAATTTATTCTGGAACAGAATGGAATGGAATATGGAGTAAAATGGAATGGAATATGGAATGGAATGGAATGAAATGTGGATTGGAATGGAATGAAATGTGGAATGGAATGAAATGGAATATGGAATGGAATGGAATGTGGATCGGGGTGGAATTGAAGGTGGAATGGAAAGGTATGGAATGTGGAATTCAATAGAGAGAATAGTGGAATGGAACGTGCAATGCAACATGGAATGGAATTGAAACGAACGTGGAATTTAAAATGGAACGGAATATGGAATGGAATGGAATGTGGAGTGGAATGGAATGGAATGTGGAATGGAATTTGGAATGGAATGGAATGTTGAATGGAATTTGGAAGGGAATGGAAAGAATGGAATGTGGGATAGAATGGAATGTGGAATAGAATGGAATGCAATGTGGAATAGAATGGATTGGAATGTGGAATGGAGTGGAATGGAATGTGGAATTGAATGTAATGGAAGATGGAAAGGAATGTGGAATGGAGAGGAATGTGGATTGGAATGGGATGGAATATGGAATGGAAAGGAATGGAATGTGGAATGGAATGGAATGGAATGTGGAATGAAAGATAGACTGGATTAGAATGCAGTGTGAAATGAAATGTGGAATGGAATATAATGCAATGTGGAATGGAATGGAATGGAATGGAATGTGGAATTGAATATCAAATGTAACGGAATGGAATGTGGAATGGTATGGAATGGAAGGTGAAATGGAACAGAATGGAATGTAGAAAGCAATGGAACGTGGAATGGCATGGAATGGAATGTGGATTGGAATGGAATATAACGTGTAATGGAATGGAATGGAATGGAATGGAAAATGAAATGGAACGTGAAACCAAATGCGAAATAGAATTTGGAATGGAATGTGGAGTGGAAAGTAGAATTGAAAGAAATGGAACGTGGAATGGAGTGGAATGGATCGTGGAATGGAATGGAATGGAAAGTGGAATGGAACGTGGATTGGATCGTGTAATGGAATGTGGAATGGAATGGAATGAAATATGGAATGGAATGCGGAATGGAATGGAATGTGGAACGCAATGGAATGGAAAGGAACGTGGAGTGGAATGGAATGGAATGTGGAAAGGAATGAAATGCAACGTGGAATGGATTGTGTAATGAAATGTGGAATGGAATGGAATGGAATGGTATGTGGAATGGAATGGAACGGAAAGTGGAATGAAGTGTGGAATGAAACGGAATGGAAAGTGGAATGGAATGTGGAGTGGTATGGAATCCAATATGGAATGGAATGTGGAATAGACTAGGATGGAATGGAAAGGAATTTGGAATGGAATGCAATGGAATGGAAGGGAATGTGGAATAGAATAGAATGTGTAATGGAATGGAATGCAATCTGGAATTGAATGGAATGGAATGTGGAATGGAATGGAATGGAATGTGGAATGGAATGGAATGGAAAGTGGAATTCAATGGACAGGATAGTGGAATGCAAGGTAGATTGGAATTGAATTGAATATGGAATGAAATGTAGAATGGAATGTGGAATGGAATGCAAAGGAGTGAAATGTAATTTGGATTT
The DNA here is from genome assembly GCF_028885655.2 of Pongo abelii. Taxonomy (NCBI): domain Eukaryota; kingdom Metazoa; phylum Chordata; class Mammalia; order Primates; family Hominidae; genus Pongo; species Pongo abelii. The sequence goes on from NC_071999.2 coordinate 7,093,837, forward strand.
GAATGGAATGGAATGGAAAGGAATGTGGAAAGGAATGGAATGTGGAAAGGAATGGAATGCAATGTGGAATGGAATGGAATGGAATGTGGAGTGGAATGGAATTGAAAGTGGAATGCAATGGAAACCAATGTGGAAAGGATTGGAATGTGGAGTAGAATGGAATGGAAAGTGGAATGGAATATGAAATGGAATGGAATGGAAGTTGGAAGGGAATGGAATGGAATGTAATATGGAATGGAATGGAATTGAATGTGAAACGGAATGGAATGCAATATGGAGTGGAAAGGAATGGAATGGAATGGAATGTGTAATGTAATGGAATAGAATGTGGAAAGGAAAGGAATGGAATGTTTAATACAATGGAAATGATCATGGTAAGGATCGTGGAATGGAACGTGAAATGGAACTTGGAATGGAATGGAATGTAATGTGGAATGGAACTTGGAATTGAACGTAGAATGGAATGGAAAGGAATGGAATGTGGATCGGAATCGAAAGGAAGGTTCAATGGAACGTGGAATGGAATGGAATGTGGATTGGAAAGGAATGGAATGTGGAAAGAAATATGATGGAATATGGAATGGAATGGAATGGAACGTGGAAATTAATATGGAATGGATTGGAAAGGAATGTGGAATGGATGTGGAATGGATTCGAATGGAATGGAATGGAATGGAATGTGTAATGGAATGGAATGGAATGTGGAATGGATTATGGAATGGATTCGAATGGAATGGAATGGAATGTGGAATGGATTGTGGAATAGATTGGAATGGAAAGCGGAATGGAATTTGAATTGGAATGGAAAGGAATGTTGAATCAAAGGGAATGGAAAGTGGAATGGAATGGAATGCAATGCTATGTGGAATGGATTGGAATGGAATGGAATTGAATGGAATGCAGAATGGAATGTAATGGAATGCGGAATAGAATAGAATTGAATGAGGAATATAATGGAATGGAACTTGGAATGGAATGGAATGGAACGCAAACGGAATGTGTAATGAAATGTGGAATGGAATGGAAAGGAAAGTGGAATGGAATGTGGATTGGAACGGAATGAAATGGAATGGAATGTGGAATGGAATGAAAAGGAACGTGGATTGGAGTAGACTTGAATATGGAATGGAATAGAATGGAATGTGGATTGGAATGGAATGGAATGAAATGTGGAATCGAATGGAATGGAATGCAAAGCGGAATGGAATTTAATGGAATCTGTAGTGGAATGGAATGGAATTTGTAATAGAATGAAAGGAATGAGGAAAGGATTTAAATGGAATTTGGAATGGAATGTGAAACGGAATGGAATGGAATGTGGAATGGAGTAGAATTGAATGTGGAATGGAATGGAATGGAATGTGGAATGGAATGGAATGAAATTTGGAATGGAATTGAGTGGAATATGGAATGGAACGGAATGGAATGAAATGTGGAATTGAATGGAATTGAATGTATAGTGGAATGGAGCGGAATTTGGAATGGAATGGAAAGGAAAGTTGAATGGAATTTAGAATTGAATGGAAAGGAATGGAATGGAATGTGGAAAATAATGGAATGTGGTATGGAACGGAATGTGGAATGGAATGGAATGGAATGTGGAATGGAATATAATGGAATGTGGAATGGAATTCAATGGTATGGATTGGAATGGAATTTGTAATGAATGGAAAGGAATTCAATGTGGAATGGAAGGGAATGGAAAGTGGAATGGAATGGAATGTTGAAAGGAATGGAATGTGGAATGGGATGGAATGGAATGTGGAATGGAATGTGGAATGCAATTTAAAGGAATGGTATGGAATGTGGAATGTAATGGAATGAAATGCAATGTGCAATGGATTGGACTGCAATTTGGCATGGAACAGGATGGAATGTGGAATGGAATGGAATGGAATGCAATGTGGAATGGAATGAAACGGAATGCGGAAAGGAATGTAACGGTAAGCGGATTGAAATTCAAGTTGGAATGGAAAGGAATGGAATGGAATGGAATGGAATGGAATGTGTAATGGAATGGAATGGAATGTGTAATGGAATGCAATGGAATGTGGAATGGAATGTGAAATGGAATGGAATGCAATGGCATGGAATGTGGAATGGAATGGAATGGAACATGGAAAGGAATGTGAAATGGAATGGAATGCAATGTGGAATGGAATGAAATGGAATATGGAAAGGAATGGAAAGGAATGTGAAATGAAAGGGAATGGAATATGGAATGGAATGTGGAATGCAGTGTGCAATGGAATGGAATGGAATGTGGAATGAAATGGAATGGAATGTGGAATGGAATGGAATGTGGAATGGAATAGAATGGATCGCGTATTGGAATGGAATGGAATGTGGATTGGAATGGAATAGAATGTGGAATGGAATGCAATGGAATGGAATGTGCAATGGAATGTGGAATGGAATGTGAAATTGAATGTGGAATTGAATGTGAAACGGAGTTGAATGGAATATGGAATGAAATGGAATGGAACATGGAATGCAGTGGAAAGGAATGTGGAATGGAACGTGGAAAATAATGTAGAAGTAATGTGCAATGGAATGGAATGGAATGTGGAATGAAATGTGGAATGTAATAGAATGTGGAATAGAATGGAATGTAGAATGCAATGTAATTGAATGGAATGTGAAATAGAATGAAATGGAATGAAGAATGTAACGTGGAATGGAATGGAATGGAATGTGGAATGGAATATGGAATGGAATGAAATGAAATGCTGAATGGAATGTGGAAAGGAATAAAATAGAATTGAAATGGAATGGAATAGAATGGAATGTGGAATAGAATGTAGAATGGAGTGGAATGGATTGTGGAATGCAATGGAATGTAATGTGGAACGGAATGGAATGTGGAATGGAATGGAATGGTTTGTGGAATGGAATGGAATGGAAAATGAAATGGAATGTTTAAGGGAATGTGAAAAGGAAGGTGGAATAGAATGTTGAATGAAAGCCGAATGGAATGAAATGGAACGTGGAATGTAAAGGAATGGATCGTGCAATGGAAAGGAATGGAAATTGGAATGGAATGTGGAATGAAACGTGGATTGAAATGCGGAATGGAATGTGGAATGGAATGGAATGGAATTTAGAATGGAATGAGAAATGGAATGAAATAGAATGTCGTTGGAATGTGGAATGGAATGTGGAATGGATTGTGGAATGAAAAGTGGAATGGAATGTGTAATGGAACAGAATGGAATGTAGAATGGAATGTGGAATGGAATGTGGAATGGAACGTGGAATAGAACGTGGAAGGAATGGAATGTAAGATGGAATGGAATGTGTAATGGAAAGTAATGGAATGTGGAATGGAATGTGCAATGGAACATGGAAAGGAATGGAATGAAATGTCGAATGGAATGTGGAGTGTAATGGAATGGAATGTGGAATGGAATGCAATGGCATATGTAATGGAATGTTGAGTGCAATGTGGAATTGAATGTGTATTGGAATGGAATGGAATGTGGAATGTAATGTGCAATGGAAAGGAATGGAATGTGGAATGGAATTTTGAGTGCAAGGTGGAGTGGAATGTGGAATGGAATGGAATGGAATGTGGAATGGGATTTTGAGTGCAAGGTGGAGTGGAATGTGGAATGGAATGGAATGGAATGCGGAATGTAAAGGAATTGAATGTGGAATGGAATGTTTAATGGAATGTGCAATGGAATGGAAGGGATTGTGGAATGGAATGGATTGGAACGGTACAGAATATGGCAAGGATTGTGGATTGGAATGGAACGGAATGGTATGGAATATGGAATGGAATGGAATGGCATGTGGAATGGAAGGTGGAAAGGAACGGGGAATGGAACGTGAAATGGAACAATGAATGGAAGGTGGAATGGAATGGAATGTAACGTGGAATGCAATGTGGAAAGGAATGGAATGGAAAGTGTAATGGAATGTGGGATGGAATGGAATGGAATGTGGAATGGAATGTGGAAAGGAAGGTGGAACAGCATTTGGAATGGTACTTGGAATGGAATATGGAATGTAATTGAATGAAAAGTGGAATGGATTGGAATGGAATGTGGAATAGAATAGAATGGAATGGAAAGTGGAATAGAATGGAATGGAGTGGAATAGAATGGAATGTGGAATGGAATGGAGTGGAATGTGGAATGGTATCTGGAATGGAACGTGGAATTGAATGGAATGGAATGGAATGGAATGGAATATGGAATAGAATGTGGAATGGAATGCAATGGAATGGAATGTGAAATTGAATGAAATGGAATGTGGAATGGAATGGAATGGAATGGGGAATGGAATGGAATGGAATATGGGATGGAACGGAATGGAAAGTGCAATGGAATGTGGAATGGAATGTGGAATGGAATGTGCAATATAATGGAATGGAATGTGGAATGGAATGTGGAATGCAAGGTAATGGAAAGTGGAATGGAATGTTGAATGAGATGGAATGGAATGTGTAATGGAATGTGGAATGGAAGGGAATGGAATGCAGACTGGAATCTGGAATGGAATGGTATGGAATGTGGAATGGAATGGAATGGAATGTGGAATGGAATGGAGTGGAATCTGGAATGGTATCTGGAATGGAACGTGGAATGGAATGGAATGGAATGGAATGGAATGGAATGGAATATGGAATAGAATGTGGAATGGAATGCAATGGAATGGAATGTGGAACATAATGGAATGGAATGTGGAATAGAATGCAATGGAAAGAGCAATGGAATGGAAAGGAATGTGGAATGCAATGGAATGGAATGTGGACTGGAATGGATTGGAATGTGGAATGAAATGGAATAGAATATGGAATGGAATGCGAAATTGAATGTAATGGAATGGAACGTGGAATAGAGTGTGGAATTGATGGAATGGAATGCGCAATGGAATGTAATGGAATATGCAATGAAACGTGCAATGGAATGAAATGGAATGTAATGAGAAACGGAATGTGGAAAGGAATGGAATGGAATGTGGAATGGAATGTGGAATCGAACGGAATAGAATGTGGAATGGAATGTGGAATGGAATATGCAATGGAATGGAGTGGAATGGAATGTGGAAAGGAATTTGGAATGGAATGGAATCAAATGTGGAATGGAATGTGGAATAGAATGGAATTGGATGCGGAATGGAATGGAATGGAATGGAACGTGGAATGGAAAGGAATGGAACGTGGAATGGAACGTGGAATGGAATGTGGAATGGAATGTGGAATACAATGTTATGTGGAGTGGAATGGAATGGAATGCAATAAATGAATGGAATGGAATGTGGAATGGAATGGAATGGAATATGGGATGGAATGGAATATGGAATGGAATGGAATATGGAATGGAATTTAATATGGAATGGAATGGAAAGTGGAATGGAATGGAATAGAATAGAGTGGAATGGAATGTGGAATGGAATGGAATGTGAAATGGAATAGAATGTGGAATGGAATGAAATGGAATGGAATGAAATGGAATGGAATGTGGAATGGATTTGAATTGAATGTGGAATGTAATGTGAAATGGAATGGAAAGGAATGTGGAATGCAATAGAATGTGGAATGGAATGGAATGGAATGGAATGGAATGGAATGGAATGGAATGGAATGGAATGTGGAAAGGATTAGAATGGAACGTGGAATACAATGGAAAAGAATGTGGAATCTAATGGAATGGAATGTCCAATGGAATGTGGAATGGAATGGAATTGAATATGGAACGGAATGTGGAATGGAATGGAAAGGAATGTGAAATGGAAAGTAATGGAATGTGGAATCGAATTTGGAATGGAACGTGCAATGCAATGTGGATTGGAATGTGGAATGGTATTTGCAGTGGAATGTGGAATGGAATGTGGAATGGAAAGTGGAATGGAATGGAATAGAATGTGGAATGGAAGGTGGAATGGATCGTGGAAAGGAACAAGGAATGGAATGTAGAATGGGATCTGGAATGGAAAGTGGAACGGAATGGAAGGGAATGTGGAATGGAACGTGGAACGGAACGTGGAATGGAACATGAAATGGAATATGGAATGGAAAGTGGAGTGTGATGTGCAATGGAATGTGGAATGGAAAACGGAATGGAAAGGAATGTAATGTGGAATGGAATGTGGAAAGAAATGGAATGGAAAGTGGAATGGAAAGTTTAATAGAACATGGAAAGGAAAGTGGAATGGGACGTGGAATGGAATGTGGAATGGAATGTGGAAGGCAATGTGGCATGGAATGTAATGTAATGGAATGGAATGGAATGTGGAATGGAATGTGCAATGGTTCCTGTAATTGAACTTGGAATGTGTCGTGGAATGGAACTGGAATGGAATGTGGTATGGAATGTGGAATTGAATATGGAATGGAACGTGAAATTGAATGGATTGGAATGTTGAATGGAACGTGGAATGGAACGGAATGGAATGAGGAATGGAATGTGGAATGGAATGGAATGGAATGAGGAATGGAATGTGGAATGGAATGGAATGGAATGTGGAATGGAATGGAATGGAATGTGGAATGGGAAGGCATGGAACGTGGAATGGATCTTGGAATGGAAAGGGGAATTGAATGCAGTGGAACGTGGAATGGAATGTGGAATGGAGTGGAATGGAACGTGGAATTGAATGGAATGGAACTTGGAATGGAATATGGAATGGAATGTGGAATGGAATGGAATGGAATGAGGAATGGACTGTGGAATGTAATGTGGAACAGAACGTGGAATGGAATGTGGACTGGAATGTGAAATGGAATGGAATCGAATGTTGAAAGGAATGGAATGGAATGTGGAATGGAATGTGGAATGAAATGGAATTTAAAGTGGAGTGGAAGGTGGTATCGAATGAAATGGAGTGGAATGTGGAATGGAATGCGGAATGGAATGGAATAGAATGAGGAAAGGAATGTGAAATGGAATAAAATGAAATGTGGAATGGAATGTGGAATGGAATGAAATGGAATGGAATGGAATGTGGAATGAAATGGAATGGAATATGGAATGGAATGGAATTTGGGATGGAATGTGGAATGGCATGGAAATAAATGTAAAATGGAATGAAAAGGAATGTGGAATGGAATGGATTGGAATGTCAAATGGAATTTAATGGAATTTGGAATGGAATGGAATGGAATGGAATGTGGAATGGAATGTGGAATTGATGGAATGGAATTTGAAATGGAATGGAATGGATAGTGGAATGGAATGAGCAATTGAATGGAAAGGAATGGAATACGGAAGGGAATGTGAAATGGAATGGAATGGTATGTGGAATGCAATGGAATGGAAGGCGGAATGGACCGTGAAATGGAATGTGGAACGGAATGTGGAATGGAATGGTATGTGGAATGGAATGGAATAGAATGCAAAATATGAATGGCATAGAATATGGAATGGAGTGAAATAGAAAGTGGAATGGAATGGAATGGAAAGGAATGTGGGTTGGAATGAACTAGAAATCAGAGAAATGGAATGTAGAAAGGAAAGGAATGGAATGTGGAATGGAATAGAAAGTGGAATGGATTGAAATGGAATGGAAAGAAATGGAATGGAATGTAGAATGGAATGGAATAGAATGTGGAATGGAATGGATTGGAATGGAATGGAATGTGAAAAGGGGTGGAATGGAATGTGGAACAGAATAGAATGTGGAATGGAAAGGAATGGAATGGAATGGAGAATGGTATGGAATGGAATTGAAAGGAATGTTTAAAGGAATGGAACGGAATGTGGAATGGAATAGAACGTGGAATGGAATGAACTGGAATGGAATGTGGAATGGAATGGAATGGAGTGGAATGTGGAATGGAATGGAATGGAATTGTATGGAATGTGGAATGGAATGCAGTTAAATGTGGAATGGAATAGAAATTGGAATGGAATGGAATGGAATTCAATTGAATGTGGAATGGAATGCAGTTAAATATGGAATGGAATAGAATGTGGTATGGAATGAAATGGAATGGATTTTGGAATGGAATAGAATGTGGAATGGAATGAAGTGGAATGGAATGTGGAATGGAATGGAATGTGGAATGGAATGGAATGGAACTGAATGGAATGTGGAATGGAATGGAGTGGAAAGTGTAATGGAATAGAATGTGGAATGGAATGAAATGGAATGGAATGTGGAATGGAATGGAATGGAATGTGGAATGGAATGGAATGGAATATGGAATGGAATGTAAAGGAATGGAATCTGGAATGGAATGTGGAATGGAATGGGATGGAATGGAATGGAAAGTGGAATGGAATGGAATCTAATCTGGACTGGAATATGGAATGGAATGTGGACTGCAATGTGGAATGGAATGGAATGGAATGTGGAATTGAATGGAATGGAATGTGGAATGGAAATTAGAATGGAATGGAATGGCATGTGAAATGGCATGTGAAATGGAAAGTGGAATGGAACGTGGAATAGAACGTGGTAAGGAAAGTGGAATGGAGTAGAATGGAACGTGGAATGCAATGGAAAGGACTGTGGAATGGAATGCAATGGAATGTCAAATGGAATGTGGAATGGAATGCAATTGAATGCGGAATGGAATGTGGAACGGAATGGAAAGGAATAGAGTTTCCAACAGGTTGAAATGAATGGAATGGAATGTGGAATAGAATGTGTAATGGAATGTAACGGAATGTGGTATTGAATGGAATGTTAAGTGGAATGGAATCCAATGGAACGTGGAATGGAAAGTGGAATGGAATTGAATGTAATATGGAACCTATTCCAACCATTATATTCCATTCAATTCCACATTTCATTCCACATTCCATTCCACTAAACTTTCCATTGCATTCAATTCCATTCTATTTCGTTCTACTTTCCATTCCATGTTATATTCCAGGTTCCATTCCATGTTCTATTCCACGTTCCATTCCATTCCATTCCACATTCCATTCCATTCCACATTCCATTTAACGTTCCATTCCACATTCCATTCCACATTCCATTTCATTCCATTCCACATTCCATTCCATTCCATTTCACTTTCCATTCCACTTTCCATTGCATTCCATTCCATTCCATTCCATTCCACATTCCATTCCACTTTCTATTCCATTCCATTCCCCATTCTATTCCAATCCATATCATTCCAGTCCACACTCCATTCCATTCCATTCCATTCCACATTCCATTCCACTTTCTATTCCATTCCATTAACCATTCTATTCCAATCCATATCATTCCAGTCCACACTCCATTCCATTCCATTCCATTCCAAATTCCATTCCATTCCATTCCACATTCCATTCCATTCCATTCCGCATTCCATTCCATTCAATTCCACATTCCATTCCATTCCATTCCATTACACATTCCATTCCACATTCCATTCCATTCCGCATTCCATTCCATTCAATTCCACATTCCATTCCATTCCATTCCATTACACATTCCATTCCACATTCCATTCCATTCCACATTCCATTCCATACAACTCCGCATTACAATCCATTTCTTGCCACCTTCTTTCCATTCAATTTCACATTCCATTCCTTTCCACATTGCATTCCTTTCCAGTCCACATTCCATTCCATTCCATTCTACGTTCCATTCCATTCCATTCAACATTCCATTCAATTCCATTCCATACCAGTCCACATTCCTTTCCATTCCATTCCATTCCACTTTCCATTCAGTTGCACTCCGCATTCCTTTCCATTCCATTCCACATTCCTTTCCATTCCACGTTGCATTCCGTTCCATTCAACTTTCCATTCCATGTTCGATTCTAAAGTTTCATCCACGTTCCATTCAACGTTCCATTCCATTCCATTCCACATTCCATTATATATTCCATTCCATTCCAATACACAATCCATTCCACAATCCATTGCATTCCATTCCACATTCCATTCCACATTCCAGTAAATTCCATTCCACTCCATATTCCATTCAATTACGTTCCATTCCACATTCCATTCCATTCCATGCTAGATTCCAATCCATTCCATTCCACTTTGGATTCCATTCCATTCCACATTCCATTCCATTACTTTCCATTCCACATTCCATTACTTTCCATTCAACATTCCATTCCACATTGCATTCCATTCCATTCCACATTCCATAACACATTCTATTCCATTCCACATTTCATTCCACGTTCTGTTCCATTCCACATCCCATTCCACGTTCCACTCCATTCCATTTTACATTCCATTCATTCCATTTCAAATTCCATTCCTTTCCATTCCACATTCCTTTCCATTCTATTCCACATTCCATTCCACATTCCCTTCCTTTCCATTCCGCATTCCATTCCATTCCATTCCATTCCATCCCATATAGCACTCCATTTGATTCCATTCCAATGCACTCCATTACATTCCATTCTGCATTCCATTCCATTCCATTCCATTCCATACCATTCCATTCCATTCTACATTCCATTCCCCTCCATTCCACATTCCATTCTGCATTCCTCTATTCATTCCATTCCATGTTCCATTCCACGTTATATTCCATTCCATTTCATATTACATTCCATTCAATTCCACATTCCATTTCACATTCCTATCCATTCGATTCCACATTGTATTACACATTACATTCCACATTCCATTTCACATTCCTATCCATTCGATTCTACATTGTATTTCACATTCCATTCCATTCCATTCCAAATTCTATGTCTTTCCATTCCACATTCCATTCCATTCCATTCCATTCCATTCCACGTTCCATTCTTTCCGCTCTCCATTCCATTCCATTAGATTCCACATTCCATTCCATTCCTTTCCACGTTCCATTCCACATTGCACTCCATTTTATTCGACATTCAAATCCACATTTCATTCCATTTCATTCCACATTCCATTCCACATTCCATTTCATTCCATTCCTCATTCCATTCCACATTCCCTTCCATTCCATTCCACTTTCCCTTCCATTCCATTAAATACCAGAATCGATGTCATTCCTTTCCACATTCCGTTCATTTCCATTCCATCCCGAATTCAATTCCATTCCATTAAACATTCCTTTCCATTCCATTCCATTCCATTCCATATTCCATTCCATTCCAATGCACAGTCGATGCCATTCCATTCCACATTCCATTCCATTCCATTCCGTTCCATTCCATTCCACAATCCATGCCATTGCATTCCACATTCCATTCCATTACATCAAACATTCCATTCCATTCAATTCCATTCCATTCCAGATTCCATTCCATTCCATTCCATTCCACAGTCCATCCCATTCCATTTCACATTCCATTCCATACCATTCCACATTCCATTACTTTCCAAACCATATTCCATTCCATTACATTCCATTCCACATTACTTTCTATTCAATTCCTCATTCCATTCCATGTCTTTCCACATTCCTTTCCATTCCATTCAATTACACATTACTTTCCACATTCCATTGCATCCCGTTCCACATTCCATTCCATTCCATTCCACATTCCATTACTTTCCATTCTTCCCAAATTCCATTCCATTCCATTCTTTCCATATTCCATTCCATTCCATTTCACATTCATTTCCACATTGAATTCCACGTTCCTTTCCAGTCCATTAAACTTTCATTTCCACGTTCCATTCCATTCCATTCCACATTCCATTTCATTCCTTTCCACATTCCATTCCATGTTCACTTCCATGTTCATTTCCATTCCATTCCACTTTCCATTCCACGTTGCGTTCCATGTTCTATTCCACTTTCCATTCCATTCCATTTCACACTCCATTCCATGTTCCATTCCACTTTCCATTCAACATTCCATTCCACATTCCATTACACATTCCATTCCATTACATTCCACATTCCATTGCACATTCCATTCCACATTCTATTACACATTCTATTCCATTACATTCCCATTTTGTTACCCATTCCATTCCACATTCCATTCCATTCAATACCACATTCCGTTCCACATTCCATTCCATTCCATTCCACATTCAATTCCATATTCCATTCCATTCCATTCCACATTGAATTCCATTCCATTCCACATTCCATTCCATTTCATTTAACTTTCCATTCCATTGCATTCCACATTCCATTTCACATTCCATTCCATTCCATTCCACATTCCATTAAATTCCATTCCATATTCCATACCATTCCATTCCACTTCCCATTCCATTGCATTCCATTCCAGATTCCATTCCATTCCATTCCACTTTCCATTCCATTCCATTCCATTGCACATTCCTTTCCATATTTCCTTTCATTGCATTCCACATTCCATTCCATTTTGCGTTCCATTCCATTCCATTCCATTCCACATTCCATTCCACATTCCATTCCACATTCCATTCCATTCCATTCCACATTCCTTTCTGTTACACTTTCCATTCCATTCCATTCCATTCCACATTCCATTTCTTTCAATTCCATTCCACGTTCCATTCCACATTCTCTTCCATGCCATTCCACATTCCATTCGGTTTCACCATCCATTCCATTCCATTCCACGTTCCATTGCAGTTTCAATTTCACGATCCTTTCCATTCCACTCCACTTTGCTTTAAATGTTCCATTCCACGTTCCACTCCATGTTCCATTACACTTTCAATTCCAGTTTCCATTCCTTTCCGTTCCACTTTCCATTCCATGTTCCATTCCAAGTTCCATTCCACTTTTGATTCCATGTTCCATTCCACGTTCCATTCCACATGCCATTTAACATACCATTTTACATTCCATTCCACATTCCATTCCACAATCCATTCCATTCAATTCCCCATTCCATTACACGGTTCATTCCGTTTCATTGCACGTTCCATTCCACATTTCAATCCATTCCATCTCACATACCATTCCACATTCCATTCCACAATCCATTCCACAATCCATTCCAAATTCCATTAAAGAGTCCATTCCACATTCCATTCCATTCCACGTTCCCTTCCACATTGCTTTCAACATTCCATTCCTTTCTACCTTCCATTCCACATTCCATTCCAAGTTCCATTTCACAATGCATTCCTTTCCATTCCTCTTTCAATTCCACACTGCTTTCCATTCCATTCCACGTTCCATTCCACATTCCATTCCATTCCATTGCACATTGCATTCTAAATTCCATTGCATTCCAAGTTCCGTTCCACATTCCATTCCATTCCATTCTACTTTCCATTCCATTTCATTCCACATTCCATTCAATCATCAATTCGATTCCATTCCACATTCCATTCCACATTCCATTTTAAATTCCATTCTACATTCCATTCAACATTCCATTGCATTCCATTACATATTCCGTTCCACATTCCATTTATTATATTCCAGTTTCCATTACACATTCATTACATTCCATTCCACATCCCATTCCATTCCATTTCTTATTCCATTCCATTAGATTCCTTATTGCATTCCATTCCACATTCCATTCCATTCCATTCCACCTTCCATTCCATTTCATTCCTCATTGCATTCCTTTTCATTCCAAATTCCATTCCACATTCCATTCCTCTACATTCCACATTCCATTCCACATTGTATTCCATTCCACTCCACATTCCATTCCATTCCATTCCACATGCCATTCTATTCCACATTCCGTTCAATTCCATTCCTTTCCACATTCCATTCCTTTCAATTCCATTCCACTTTCCATTCCACATTCTGTTCCATGACATTCCACATTCCATTCCCTTTCACATTCAATTCCCCGTTAAATTCCACGTTCCTTTCCTTTCAATTCCACTTTGCATTCCACGTTCCATTCCACGTTCCATTCCACGATGTATGCCACGTTCTATTCCGTGTTCCAATCATTTCCATTCCACATTCCATTCCTTGTTCCATACCACGTTCTATTCCACCTTCCATTCCACATTCCATTCCACATTCCATTCCACATTCCATTCCATTCCATTCCACATTCCATTGCACATTCCATTTCACATTCCTTTGCACATTCCATTCTATTGAATTCCACATTCCATTCCACGTTCCATTCCTTTCCATTCCACATTGCATTCCATATTCCACTCCATTCCATTTCACTTTCCATTCCACATTCCATTACACAGTCCATTCCACAACCCATTCCATTCCACATTCCTTTACACAACCCATTCCACATTCCATTCCATTCCACGTTCCCTTACACATTTTATTCCACGTTCCATTCCGTTACACGTTACATTGCACATTCCATTCCAAGTTACATTCCACATTGCATTCCATTCCATTCCAAGTTCCATTCCACATTACATTCCGTTCCATTCCACATTGCATTCCACATTCCATTCCATTCCACATTCCATTCCACGTTCCATTCCAATCTATTCCACATTCCATTCCATTTCATTCCACATTCCATTCGACCTTCCGTTGCACTCCATTACACATTCCATTCCAGATTCCATTAAATTCCATTCCACATTCCATTGCACGTTCCATTCCACGTTCCATTCCATTCCATTCCACATGCATTCCACATTGCCTTACATTCAACGTTGCATTCCACATTCCATTCCATTCCATTCCAGTTTCCATTCCATTTCATTACACATCCCATTCGACCTTCAATTCCATTCCTTTCCACATTCCATTCCATTCCATTCCACATTCCATTCATTTTATTCCACATTCCATTCCATTCCATTTCACATCCCTTTCCATTCAATTCCACTTTCCATTCCATTCCATCTCATTACACATTCCATTCCACATTCCTTTCCCTTCCGTTCCACTTTCCATTCTATTCCTTTCCACATTCCATTCCATATTCCATTCCATTGCATTCCATTCCATTCCATTTTACTTTCCATTCCACATTTCGTTCCATTACATTCCACATTCCATTCTTTTCCAATTTCCATTCAATTCGATTCCGTTCCACTTTGCATTCCATTCAATTCCATTCCACGTTCCATTCCAAATTCTCTTCATGCCATTCCACATTCCATTCCTTTCATTTTCCATTCCACGTTCAATTCCACGTTCCTTTCCTTTCCATTCCACTTTGCATTCCACTTTCCATTCCACTTTGCATTCCACGTTCCATTCTACTTTCCATTCCACGTTCCATTCCACGTTCTATTCCAGGTTCCATTCCTTTCCCTTCCACTTTCCATTCCATGTTCCATTCTATGTTAGATTTCACATTACATTCCAAAATCCTTTCCAAATTCCATTACACATTCCATTCCATTACATTCCACATTCCATTGCACATTCCATTCCACTTTCCATTCCACTTTCCATTCCGTTCCACTCCACATTCCATTCCAATACATTCTACGTTCAATTCCACATTCCATTCATTTCCGTTCCACATTCCATTGCATTCGATTCCACGTTGCATTCCACCATCCATTCTACATTCCATTCCATTCCATTCCACGTTCCATTCCACGTTCCATTCCACATTCCATTCCACATTCCATTACACATTCATTCCATTCCATTCCACATTCCATTGCACATTCCATTACACATTCCACTACACATTGCATTCCATTGAATTCCACATTCCATTCCTCTTTCCATTCCATTTCATTCCACATTCCATTCGATCTTCCATTGCACTGCCTTCCTCATTCCACTCCAGATTCCATTCCATTCCGCATTGCATTGCACATTCCATTCTACATTCCATTCCATTCCATTCCAGTTTCCATTCCATTTGGTTACACATTCCTTTCGACCTTCAATTCCAGTCTATTCCACATTCCATTCCTTTCCATTCTACATTCTATATCACGTTCCATTCCACATTCCATTCCATTCCATACTACATTCCATTCCACATTCCATTCATTCTATTCCACATTCAATTCCACATTGCATTCCATTCCAATCCACATTCCATTCCATTCCATTCCACATTCCATTCCTTTCAATTCCACTTTCCATTCCATTCCATCCCATTCCACATTCCATTCCATATTCCATTCCATTCCATTCCGCTCTCCATTCTATTCCATTCCACATTCCATTTCATATTCCATTCCATTGCATTCCATATTCCATTCCATTTTGCATTGCATTCCATTCCATTCCATTTTACATTCCATTCCACGTTCCGTTCCATTCCATTCCACATTCCCTTGTTTTCCACTTTCCATTCAATTCCATTCCATTCCACTTTCCATTCCATTCAATTCCATTCCACGTTCCATTCCACATTCTCTTCATGCCATTCCACATTCCATTCCCTTTCACATTCCATTCCACATTCAATTCCACTTTCCTTTCCTTTCCACTCCACTTTGTAGTCCACGTTCCATTCCACCTTCCACTTCCCATTCCATTCCAAATTCCATTCCACGTTTGAGTCCATTCCATTCCACATTGCCTTCCATTCCATTCCATTCCACATTCCATTCCATACCATTCCACGTTCCATTCCACATTGCATTCCACATTCCATTCCATTCCTTTCCTCGTTTCATTCCATTCCATTCCTTGTTCCTTTCCATTCCATTCCACCTTCCATTCCACTTTCCATTCCAATCCTCTCCACTTTCCATTCCATTCCATTCCACGTTCCATTCCACATTCCATTCCATTCCATTCAGTATTCCATTCCATTCCTTTCCACTTTCCATTCCATTTCATTCCCTTCCATTCCACATTCCATTTCATTCTGTTCCACATTCCGTTCCATTTCATTACATTCCATTCCTCAATCCATTGCACATTTCATTCCACATTACATTTCACTTTCCATTTTACCTTCCATTCCCCATTTCATTCTTTTCCATTTCACATTCCATTCCACAGTCAATTTCATTCTTTCCACATTAAATTTCACTTTCTATTCGAGATTCCATTCCATTCCATTCCAATCCACATTCCATTCCACTCCATTCCACATTCAATTCCATATTCCATTCCATTCCATTCCATACTCCATTCCATATTCCATTCCATTCCAGCTACCATTCCATTCCATTCTATGATCCATTCCTTTTCATTCGACATTCTATTCCATTATATTCTGGTTTCAATTCCATTCCATTCCGCAGTCCATTCCATTGCCATCCAAGTTCCATTTCGTTCCATTCCACCTTCCATTCCACTTTCCATTCCACGTTCCATTCCACGTTCCATTCTACGTTCCATACCACTTTCAATTCCACGTTCCATTCCACTATAATTTTGATGTTCCATTCCATGTTCCATTCCAGGTTTCATTCCACGTTCCATTCCATTGCATTGCACCTTCCATTCCACATTCCACACCACATTCCATTCCATTGCATTTCACATTCCATTACCTTCCATTCCACATGCCATTGCACATTCCATCCTATTCCTTTCAACATTGCATTCAATTCCATTCCATTTTCCATTCCGCATTACATTCCATTCCACATTCCATTCCACATTCCATTCCATTCCATTTCACATTCAATTCCTCTCCCTCCATTCCATTTCACATTCCATTCCATTAAACATTCCACTCTACATTCCAATCCATTCCATTACATATTCCATTGAATTCCTTTCCATTGGATTCCACATTCCAATCAATTCCATTCCACCTTCCATTCCATTCCCTTCCACATTCCATTCCATGTTTCATTCCACGTTCCATCCCATGTTTCATTACATGTTCAGTTCCAGTCCATTCCGCATTCCATTCCATTGCATTCCATATTGCATTCCATTCCTTTCCACATTGCATTGCATTGCATTGCATTCCACATTCCATTGCATTTCATTCCACTTTCCATTCCACATTCCATTCCATTCCATTTCACATTCCATTCCAAATTCCATTCCAGTACATTGCAGTTTGCATTCCAAATTCCATTACACTCCATTCCACATTCCATTCCACATTCGGTTTCCCATTCCATTTCATTCCATTCCACATTCCCTTCCATTCCATTCCACATTCCCTTCCATTCCATTCTACTTTCCCTTCCATTCCATTCCACATTCCCTTCCATTCCATTCTACTTTCACTTCCATTCCATTCCACATTCCCTTCCATTTCATTCCACATTCCTTTCCATTACATTCCACATTCCCTTCCATTACATTAAATTTCAAGTTCCCTTTCATTCAATTCTACGTTCCATTACAAGTTCCATTCCACATTCATTTCTTCGTTCCGTTCCATTCCATTCCACGTTCGAATCCACGTTCCATTCCATGTTCCATTCCACGTTCCATTCCACATTTCATTCCATTCAACTTCATATTCCATTCCACATTCCATTCCATTCTGTTCCACATTCTAATCCATTCCATTTCAAATTCCATTCTATTTCATTCCAATCCACATTTCATTCCATTCCATTCCGTATTTCATTCAATTCCTTTCAACATTGCATTCCATTGTATTCCACATTCCATTCCATTCCATTCCGCATTCAACTCCATATTCCATTCCACATTCCATTCCATTCCACGTTCCTTTCCTTTCATTCCATTGAATTAAACATTAAATTACACATTCATTTCCATTCCATTCCACATTCCATTTTACAATCCGTTCCTTTCCATTTCACATTCCATTCAATTCCAATTCATTCCATTCCACATTCCATTCAATTCCATTCGTCATTCTATTTCATTCCGTTCCACATTGCATTCCATTATATACCACATTCCATTCCATTCCATTCCACAATGCATTTCAAATTCCATTCCATTCCATTCCACATTCCATTCCACATTCTATTCCATTCCATTCTGATTCCATTCCATATTCCCTTCCATTACATTCCACATTCCATTCTACATACCAATGCATTCCATTCCACTTTCCATTCCATTCCTTTCCATTCCATTCCACTTTCCATTCCATTGCATACCATTCCACATTCCATTCCATTCCATTCCTCCTTCCATTCCATTCCAGTCCACTTTTCATTCCATTGCATTCCACGTTCCATTCCACTTTCCATTCCAAGTTCCATTCCACGTTACATTCCACATTCCATTCCACGTTCCATTTCACATTCCGTTCCGCATTCCATTCCACGTTCCATTCCACTTTGCATTCCTCATTACTTTCCACGTTCCATTCCATGTTTCAATCCACGTTCCATTCCACATTCCATTCCACGTTCCGTTTCATTCCATTCCGCATTCCGTTCCACATTCCATTCCATTCTTCATTCTCTTCCTCATTCCATTCCACGTTGCATTCCATTATATTCTACATTTCATTCCATATTCCAATCCATTCCATTCCACATTCCAATCAACATTCCATTCCATTCCATTCAACATTCCATTCCATACTCCATTCCATCCCATCCCATATCACATTCTACTGCATTCCATTGCACATTTCACTACATTCCGTTCCACATTCCATTCCGCATTCCCCTCCATTCCATTAAACATTGCATTGCACATTCAAGTCCACATTCCTTTCCACATTCCATTCCATTCCATTTCACATTGCAATCCCTTGCATTCCATTCCACCTTACATTCCATTCCATTCCACTTTCCACTCATTCCATTTTAAATTCCATTCCATTCCTTTCCATTCCATTCCATTACACGTACCATTCCATTCCATTCCACATTGCATAATAATTCATTCCATTCCGCAATCCATTCCATTCAATTCCACATTGCATTCCTTTCCAATTCACATCCATTAGACATTCCTTTCCATTCCATTCCACATTCCATTCCATTCCATTCCAGATTTCCATTCAATTCCATTCCACTTTCTATTCCATTCCATTCCATTCCACATTGGAATCCATTCTATTCAATTCCCCATTCCATGCCATTCTTTTCCATTCCATTCCTTTCCACATTTCATTCCATTCTGCATTCCATTCCATATTCCATTCTTCTTTCCATTCAACATTCTATTCCATTCCCTTCCACTTAACACTCCATTCCATTCCATTCCACCTTCCATTCCTTTCCGTTTCACATTCGATTCCATTCCATTCCACATTCCATTCCATTCCATTCCATTTTACATTCAAGTTCATTCCATTCCACATTGCATTCCAAATTCCATTCTACTGTATTCCACATTCTGTTCCACATTCCATTCCATTCCACTTTCCATTGCATTCCATTCCACATTCCATTCCACATTGTTTTCCATTCCATTCAACTTTCCATTCCATTCCATTCCATTCCACATTCCATACTATTCCATTGCATCCTGTATTCCATTCCATTCCATTCCAAATTCCAATCTTTTCCATTCCACATTCCATTCCGTTCCATTCCACACTCCATTCCACTTTCCAATCCATTCCATTCCACATTCCATCCCTTTCCATAGCATTCTTTTCTGCATTCTATTACATTCCATTCCATTCCACATTCCAATCCATTCCATTCCACATTCCATTGCATTCCACTCCACATTCCATTGCATTATTTTCCATTCCATTTCATTCCACATTCCATTCTATTCAATTCCATTCTACAATACATTCCATTCCATTCCACATTCTATTCCATTCCATTCCACTTTCCCTTCCACATTCCTTTCCATAGCGTTCCACATTCCATTCCATTCCATTTAAAATTCCATTGAATTCAATTCCAGATTCCATTCCATTCCATTTCACGTTCCATTCCACGTTCCCTTCCACGTTCCACTCCACGTTCCATTACACATTCCATGTCACGTTCCATTCCATTCCATTCCGCATTCCATTCCACACTCCATTCCATTCCATTCCACGTTCCACTTCATTCCATTCCGTTCCATATTTCATTCCATTCCATTCCTCCATCCATTCCATTGAATTTTATATTCCATTCCATTCCATTTCACATTCCTTTCCATTCCATATTCCAATCTACATTCTACTCCATTCCATTCCACATTCCATTCCATTCCTTTTGATTCCATTCCGGGTTCCATTCCATTCCATTCCACCTTCATTTCCATTCTCTTCCACGTTCCATTCCACGTTCCATCCTACGTTCCATTCCATGTTCAATTCCAGTCCATTTCACATTCCATTCCTTTCCATATTCCATTCCATTCCATTCCACATTGCAGTGCATTGCATTGCATTCTGCATTCCATTGCATTCCATTCCACTTCCCATTCCATATTCCTTTCCATTCAATTTCACATTCCATTCCAAATTCCATTCCATTCCATTCGTCATTCTATTTCATTCCGTTCCACATTGCATTCCATTATATACCACATTCCATTCCATTCCATTCCACAATGCATTTCAAATTCCATTCCATTCCATTCCACATTCCATTCCACATTCTATTCCATTCCATTCTGATTCCATTCCATATTCCCTTCCATTACATTCCACATTCCATTCTACATACCAATGCATTCCATTCCACTTTCCATTCCATTCCTTTCCATTCCATTCCACTTTCCATTCCATTGCATACCATTCCACATTCCATTCCATTCCATTCCTCCTTCCATTCCATTCCAGTCCACTTTTCATTCCATTGCATTCCACGTTCCATTCCACTTTCCATTCCAAGTTCCATTCCACGTTACATTCCACATTCCATTCCACGTTCCATTTCACATTCCGTTCCGCATTCCATTCCACGTTCCATTCCACTTTGCATTCCTCATTACTTTCCACGTTCCATTCCATGTTTCAATCCACGTTCCATTCCACATTCCATTCCACGTTCCGTTTCATTCCATTCCGCATTCCGTTCCACATTCCATTCCATTCTTCATTCTCTTCCTCATTCCATTCCACGTTGCATTCCATTATATTCTACATTTCATTCCATATTCCAATCCATTCCATTCCACATTCCAATCAACATTCCATTCCATTCCATTCAACATTCCATTCCATACTCCATTCCATCCCATCCCATATCACATTCTACTGCATTCCATTGCACATTTCACTACATTCCGTTCCACATTCCATTCCGCATTCCCCTCCATTCCATTAAACATTGCATTGCACATTCAAGTCCACATTCCTTTCCACATTCCATTCCATTCCATTTCACATTGCAATCCCTTGCATTCCATTCCACCTTACATTCCATTCCATTCCACTTTCCACTCATTCCATTTTAAATTCCATTCCATTCCTTTCCATTCCATTCCATTACACGTACCATTCCATTCCATTCCACATTGCATAATAATTCATTCCATTCCGCAATCCATTCCATTCAATTCCACATTGCATTCCTTTCCAATTCACATCCATTAGACATTCCTTTCCATTCCATTCCACATTCCATTCCATTCCATTCCAGATTTCCATTCAATTCCATTCCACTTTCTATTCCATTCCATTCCATTCCACATTGGAATCCATTCTATTCAATTCCCCATTCCATGCCATTCTTTTCCATTCCATTCCTTTCCACATTTCATTCCATTCTGCATTCCATTCCATATTCCATTCTTCTTTCCATTCAACATTCTATTCCATTCCCTTCCACTTAACACTCCATTCCATTCCATTCCACCTTCCATTCCTTTCCGTTTCACATTCGATTCCATTCCATTCCACATTCCATTCCATTCCATTCCATTTTACATTCAAGTTCATTCCATTCCACATTGCATTCCAAATTCCATTCTACTGTATTCCACATTCTGTTCCACATTCCATTCCATTCCACTTTCCATTGCATTCCATTCCACATTCCATTCCACATTGTTTTCCATTCCATTCAACTTTCCATTCCATTCCATTCCATTCCACATTCCATACTATTCCATTGCATCCTGTATTCCATTCCATTCCATTCCAAATTCCAATCTTTTCCATTCCACATTCCATTCCGTTCCATTCCACACTCCATTCCACTTTCCAATCCATTCCATTCCACATTCCATCCCTTTCCATAGCATTCTTTTCTGCATTCTATTACATTCCATTCCATTCCACATTCCAATCCATTCCATTCCACATTCCATTGCATTCCACTCCACATTCCATTGCATTATTTTCCATTCCATTTCATTCCACATTCCATTCTATTCAATTCCATTCTACAATACATTCCATTCCATTCCACATTCTATTCCATTCCATTCCACTTTCCCTTCCACATTCCTTTCCATAGCGTTCCACATTCCATTCCATTCCATTTAAAATTCCATTGAATTCAATTCCAGATTCCATTCCATTCCATTTCACGTTCCATTCCACGTTCCCTTCCACGTTCCACTCCACGTTCCATTACACATTCCATGTCACGTTCCATTCCATTCCATTCCGCATTCCATTCCACACTCCATTCCATTCCATTCCACGTTCCACTTCATTCCATTCCGTTCCATATTTCATTCCATTCCATTCCTCCATCCATTCCATTGAATTTTATATTCCATTCCATTCAATTTCACATTCCTTTCCATTCCATATTCCAATCTACATTCTACTCCATTCCATTCCACATTCCATTCCATTCCTTTTGATTCCATTCCGGGTTCCATTCCATTCCATTCCACCTTCATTTCCATTCTCTTCCACGTTCCATTCCACGTTCCATCCTACGTTCCATTCCATGTTCAATTCCAGTCCATTTCACATTCCATTCCTTTCCATATTCCATTCCATTCCATTCCACATTGCAGTGCATTGCATTGCATTCTGCATTCCATTGCATTCCATTCCACTTCCCATTCCATATTCCTTTCCATTCAATTTCACATTCCATTCCAAATTCCATTCCATTCCATTCCACATTGCATTCCAAATTTCATAGCATTCCTTTCCACATTTCATTCCACATTCCATTTCACATTCCATTCCATTCCATAACACATTCCATTCCATTCCATTCCAAATTCCATTCCACATTCCATTCAATTCCATTCCATTCCATTCCATTCCCTTAAATTCCATTGCACGTTCCATTCCTCTTTCAATTCCATTGCATTAAACGGTCCACTCCACACTCAATTCCATATTCCATTGCACATTCAACTCCATATTCCATTCCACCTTCCATTCCTTTCCATTGCACATTTCATTTCACATTCCATGCCAAGTTCAATTTCACATTCCTTTCCACATTCCATTCTACGTCCCATTCCACATTCCATTCCATTCCATTTCACGCTCCTTTCCACATTCCAATCCACTTTCCATTCCACAGTCCATTCCATTCCAAATTCCATTTCATTCCAATTCATTCCACATTCCTTTCCATTCCATTCCACGTTCCATTCCATGTTCCATTGCTCTTTGCATTCCATTCCATTCCACATTCCATTCCACATTGCATTCCAATCCATTCTACATTGCATTCCACATTCCATTCTATTCCATTGCGCACTCCATTCTGCAAAGCTTTCCATTCCATTCAATTCCATTGCACATTCCATTCTATTCCATTCCACATTCCACGTTCCATTTCACTTTCCATTCCACGTTTGATTCCACATTGCTTTCCACGGTGCATTTCACGTTCCCTTCCATTCCATTCCATGTTCCTTGCGACGTTCCATTCCATTCCATACCACGTTCCGTTCCACGTTCCAGTCCATTCCACGTTCCTTTCAACATTCCATTCCATTCCATTCCACTTTCCACTCACTTCCATTCCACATTCCTTTCCATTCCATTCCACAGTCCATTCCAGTCCACATTGCATTTCACATTGCATTCCATTTCATTCCACATTCCATTTCACATTCCATTCCAGTTTCCATTCCATTCCATAACACATTCCATTCCAATACATTCCACATTCCTTTCCATTCCATTCCACATTCCACATTCCATTCCACTTTCCATTGCACGTTCTATTCCACATTCCATTCCACGTTCCATTCCACACTACTTTCCACATTGTATTCCATTCTCTTCTGCATTCTTTCCACATTCCATTCCAAATTCCACTCCACATTTCATTCCATTCCATAACACATTCCATTCCATTCCATTCCACATTCCAATATATTCTAATCAACATTCCACATTCCTTTCCACTTTCCATTAGACGTTACATTCCACATTCCTTTCCATGCCATTCCGCAATACATTCCGTTACATGACACTTTCCTTTCCATTGCCTTCCACATTCCATTCCATTCCACATTCCATTACATTGCACATTCCATTCCATTCCAGGTTCCATTCCATTCCATTCCAGGTTCAATTCCATTCCATTCCATGTTCCATTCCATTCCATCCCAGGTTCCATTCCACATTCCTTTCCATTCGATTCCACATTCCATTATATTCCATTCCACATCCCATTCCACATTCCATTCCATTCCATGCCACATTCCATTGCATTCCATTCCATTCCATTCCACATTCCATTCCATTCCATTGCACATTCCATTCCGCTTTCCATTCCATTGCTTTAAACATTGCATTCCATTCCACGTTCATTTCCATTCCACATTCCATTCCATGGCATTCCACTTTCCATTCCAGTTTCCATTCCATTCCTTTCCACATTTCATTCCATTCCATTGCATTCAAGTCCACACTCAATTCCATTCCATTCCTTTCCATATTCCATGCATTTTCAATCGATTCCACATTCCAATCCTTCCATTCCACTTTCCATTTCATTGCATTCCACTTTCCATTCCATTCCATTCCACATTCCATTGCATGCTATTCCACATTCAGTTCCACATTCCATTCCATTCCATTCCACTTTCCATTCCATTCGTTTACATTCCAGTCCACATTCCATTCCAATCCATTCAACATTCCACATTCCATTTCACTTTCCATTCCACGTTTGATTCCACATTATTTTCCACGGTGCATTCCACGCTCCCTTTCATTCCATTCCATGTTCCTTGCCACATTCCATTCCATTCCATTCCATTCCATATTGCATTCCACGTTCCAGTCCATCCCACGATCCTTTCCACATTCCATTCCATTCCACTTTCCATTGTTTCCATTCCACATTCCTTTCCATTCCATTCCACAGTCCATTCCATTGCACATTGCCTTTCACATTGCATTCCATTTCATTCCACATTCCATTCCGCATTCCATTAAACATTCCATTCCAGTTTCCATTCCATTACATAACACATTCCATTCCAATACATTCCACATTCCTTTCCATTCAGTTCCACTTTCCACATTCCATTCCACTTTCCATTCCACGTTCTATTCCATATTCCATTCCACGTTCCATTCCTAATTACATTCCACATTTTATTCCATTCTGTTCCGCATTCCTTTCCACATTCCATTCCAAATTCCATTCCACATTCCATTCCATTCCATAACACATTCCATTCCATTCCATAACACATTCCATTCCATTCCATTCCACATTCCATTACATTCCAATCAACATTCCATATTCCTTTACAATTTCCATTACACGTTACATTCCACATTCCATTGCTATTCTGCAATACATTCCATTACATGACACATTCCTTTCCATTGCAATCCACATTCCATTCCATTCCACATTCCATTACATTGCACATTCCATTCCATTCCACGTTTCATTCCATTCCATTCCAGGTTCCATTCCATTCCATTCCACGTTCCATTCCATTCCATTACAGGTTCCATTCCACATTCCATTCCATTCCATTCCATATTCCATTCCATTCCTTTCCACATCCCATTCCACATTCCATTCCATTCCCCATTCCATTCCATTCCATTCCATTCCATTCCACATTTCATTCCACATTCTATTCCATTCCATTCCACATTCCATTCTGCTTTCCATTCCATTGCATTCAACGTTGCATTCCATTCCACATTTATTTCCATTCCACATTCCATTCCATGGCATTCCACTCTCCATTCCAGTTTCCATTCCATTCCTTTCCACATTTCATTCCATTCCATTCCATTCAAGTCCACACTCAATTCCATTCCATTCCTTTCCACATTCCATGTGTTTCCATTCGATTCCACACTCCATTCCTTCCATTCCACGTTCCATTTCATTGCATTCCACTTTCCATTCCATTTCATTCCACATTCCATTCCATGCTATTCCACATTCAGTTCCACATTCCATTCCATTCCTTTCCATTCCACATACCATTCCACTTCATTGCACCTTCCATTACATTCCATTCAATATTCCATTGTTTTCCATTCCACGTTGCATTGCATTCCAATCCACGTATAATTCCATTCCATTCCACATTCCATTAAACTTTATATTCGACATAATTCCATTCCATTGCATTCCACTCCTCATTAAATTACATATTCATTTAAATTCCATTGGAATCCATATGCATTCCATTCCATTCCATTCCCTTTCCACTCCATTTTATTCTACAACCCATTCCGTTCCTTTCCAAATTGCATTCCATTCGATTCCACATTCCATTCCATTCCACATCCCATTCCTTTCCATTCCATTCCACGTTCCATTCCATTCCTCATTCCATTCCATTTCATTCCACATTCCATTCGTCACTCCATTCCATTCCATTCCATGGCACATTGCTGTCCAGATAACACTCCATTCCATTCCACATTCCATTCCATTCCATTCCACATTCCCTTCCATTCCATTCAATATTACATTCTATTTCATTCCATTCCACATTCTATTCCATTACACTTTCCACTCCATTCCATTCCACATTCCATTCAGTTCCATTCCATCCCATTCCACATTACTTTCCACATTCCATTACACATTCTGTTCCACTTTCCATTCCACGTTCCATTCCATTGCATTCCACATTCCAATACTTTCCATTCCATATTCCATTCTATTAAATTCCACATTCCATTCCATTGCATTCCATTCCATTCCACATTTCGTTCCATTCCATTCACTGAGGAATGGAATGTGGTATGTAATGGAATGGAATGTGGAAGGGAATGTGGAATGGAATGTGGAATGTAAAGTGGAATGGAATGGAATGAAATCTGGAATGAAATGTGGATTGGAATGTAATGGAATGTGAAATGGGATGGAATGGACTGTGGAATGGAATGCAGAATGGAATGTTGAATGGAATGTGGAATATAATGGAATGGAACTTGGAATAGAATGTGGAATGACATGTGGAAAGGCATGTGAAATGGAATGCAGTGGAATGTGGAATGGAATGTGGAATGAAATGCAATGGAATGAGACTGGAATGTGGAATGGAGTGTGGAATGGAGTGCAGATTGGAAAGTGGACTGGAATGTGGCATGGAATGTGGAATGGAGAGGAATGGAGTGGAATATGTCATTGGACAGTGGAATGGAATGTGGAATAGAACGGAATGGAATGTTGAATGGAGTGTGATATGGAATGTGCAATGGAATGTGAAATGGAATGTTGAATGGAATGTAATGGAATGTGGAATGGAATGTAATGGAATATGGAATAGAATGTGAAATTCAAAGTGTAATGGAATGTGGAATGGAATATAATGGACTGTGGAATGGAATGTGGATTGGAATGTGGAATGCAAAGTGGAAAGGAATGTAATGGAACCAGGAATGGAACTAGTAATGGAACGTGGAATGGAAAGTGGAATGGAATGTGTAATGGCAGGTGGAATGGAACGTGGCATTGAACGGAATGGAATGTGGAATGCATTATGGAATGGAATGAAATGGAACGTGCAGTGAAATGTGAAATGGATCATGCAATGGAAAGTGGAATGGAATGGAATGGAATGTAACATGGAATGTGGAATGGAATGGACTTGAATGTGGATTAGAATTTCTAATGGAATAGAATGGAATGCGGTATGGAATGGAATGCAATGGTAAGGAATATGGAATGGAATGGAATTGAACGTGGAATGGAATGTGGAAAGGAATGTGGAATGGAACATGGAATGAAAGGAGGAGTGGAATGGAATGGAAAGTGGAATGGAATGTGGAATGGAATGTGGAAAGGAACATGGAATGTAATGTGGAATGGAATGTGCAACGGAAGAGAATGAAATGTGCAATGGAAAGGAATGGAATGTGGAATGGAATGGAATGGAATGAGGATTAGAATGTTGAATCAAATTGCATGGAAAGTGGAATGGAATGATAAGATATGGAATGTGGAATAGAATGGAATGGAATGTGGAATTGAATGTGGAATGGAATGGAATGGAATCTGGAATAGAATACGGAATGGAATGTAATGGAATGCGGAATGGAACGGAATGGAATGCTATGGAATGTGGAATGGAATGGAATGCAATGTGGAATGGAACGTGGAATGGAATGTGGAATGGAAAGGAATGGAATGTGGAAAGGACTGCGGAATGGACAGGAATGGAATGGAATGGAATGCGGAATGGAATGTGGAATGGATTGGAATGTGAAATGGAATGTGGAATGGAATGGAATGGAATGTGAAATGTAATGTGGAATGGATTTGAATGGAATGTGGAATGGAATGTTGAATGGTACGGATTGGAATGTGGAATGCAGTGTGGAATGGAAAGTGCAATGGAATGGAATGAAATGGAATGGAATGGAAGGCAGAATGGAATGTGGAATGGAATGTGGAATTAAATGTTGAATGGAATGGAATGTAATGTGGAAAGAATGTGGAATGCAATGGATTGGAATGTAGAATGGAATGTGGAATGGAATGTGCAATGGAACGCAATGGAATGTAGAAAGGAATGTGGAATGAAACGTGTAATGGATCGTGGAATTAAATTGAATGAAATGTGGAAGAGAATGTTCAATGGAATGGAAGGGAATGTGGAATGGAATGTGGTGTGGAATGGAATGGAATGTGGAACCGATTGGAATGGAATGTGGAACAGAAAAGAATGTAATGTGGAATGGAATGTGGAATGGTACGTGGAATGGAATGGAATGGAAAGTGGAATGGAAGGTGGATTGGAACAGAATGGAATATGGAATGGAATGCGGAATGGACTGTGGAATGGAACTTGGAATGTAATGCAATGGAATGTCGAATGGAACGTGGAATGGAATGGAAAGGAACTTGGAATGGAACGTGGAATGTAACGTGGAAATGAATGTGGAAATGAAGGCGGTATGGAAAGTGGAATGCAATGCGCAAAGGAACGGAATGTAATGTGGAATTGAATGTGGAATTCAGTGTGGAAAGAAAAGTGGAATGAAATAAAATGGAATGTTGAATGCAAAATGGAATGGAATGGAATGGAATGTGCAAAGGAATGGACTGGTATGTGGAATGGAATGTGGAGTAGAATTTAATGGAAAGTGAAATGGAACTATGAATGGAATGGAGTGGAATGGAATGAAATGAGAAATGGAATGGAATGAAATGTGCAATGGAATGTTGAATGGTATGTGTAATTTAATGGAACGGACTGCGGAATGGAATGTGGAATATAATGGAATGGACTGTGGAATGGAATGTGGAATGGAATGTGGAATGGAATGGAATGGAATGTGGAAAGGAATGTGGAATGAAATGTGGAATGGAATGGAATGGTCTGTGGAATGAAATGCGCAATGGAATGCGTGATGGATTTGGATGGAATGTGGAAATGAATGGAAAGGAACGTGGAATGGTATGTGGACACAAGTGGAATGTGGTAAGTAATGGAATGGAACGTGGAATGGGATGTGGACTCGAATGGAATGCAATGTAGAATGGAACATGGAATGGAATGAGATGGAATGTGAAATGCAATGTTTAATAGGATGGAATGGAATGTGGAATGGAATGTGTCATGGAATGTAATGGAATGTAGAATGCAATGTGGAATGGAAAGTGGAATTCAGCGCAATGCAACGTGCAATGGAATGTGGAATAGAATATGGAAAGGAATGGAATTGAATTTCTAATAGAATGTGGAATGGAATGCGGAATGGAACGTGGAATGTAATGGAATGCAAAGTGGAATGGAACGTGGAATGGAATGGAATGGAAAGTGTAATGGAATGTGGAATGGAAAGGAACGGAATGCGGAATGGAATGATTAATGGAATGTCGCATGGAATGGAGTGGAATGTGGAAAGTAATGCGGAATCGAATGGAATGGAATGTGGAAGGCAATTGTGAATGGAATCTGCAACGGAATGTTCAATGGAATGGAATGAAATGGAATGTGCAACTGAATGTGGAATGGTATGGAATGTAACGTGCAATAGAGTGTGGAATGGAATGTGGAAAGGAAAATGGAATGTAATGGAATGGAATGTGGAATGAAACGAGGAATGGAAGGGAATGGAAGATGAAATGGAATGTGGAATTGAACGTGCAATGGAATATGGAATGGAATGTGGAATGGAATGGAATGGAATCTGGAATGGAATGTGTAACGGAATGCGTAATGGAATGTGGAATAGAATGTGGAATGGAATGGAATTGAATGTGGAATGAAATGTGGAATGGAATGTGGAATGGAATATGGAATGGAATGGAATGGAATGGAATGGAATGGAATGGAATGGAATCTGGAATGGAATGTGTAACGGAATGCGTAATGGAATGTGGAATAGAATGTGGAATGGAATGGAATTGAATGTGGAATGACATGTGGAATGGAATGTGGAATGGAATATTGGTTGGAATATCGAGTGGAGTGTGGAATGCAAAGTGTAATGGAATGCAATGGAAATCCGATTGGAATGTGGAATGGAATGTTGAAGGGAACTTGGAATGGAATGGAATGTGGAATGGAACGTGGAATGGAATGGAGTAGAACATGGTATGGAACGTGGAATGGAACGGGGAATGTAGTGGAATGCAACGTGCAACATAATATGGAATGGAATGTGGAAAGAAATGGAAAGTGGAAAGGAAGGGAATGGAATGTGGAATGGAATGCAATGGAAGGTGGAATGGAATGGGATGGTATGTGAAATGGAAAGTGGAAAGGAATGTGGAATGGAATGGAATTTAAAGTGGAATGGAATGGTATAGAAAGTGGAATGGAATGTGGAATGGAATAGAATGGAATGTGGAAAGAAATGTGGAATGGAATGTGGAATGGAATGTGGAATGGGAAGTGGAATGGAACAGAATGTAATGTGGAATTGAATTTGGAATGGAATGAGAAAATGTAAGTGGAATTGAATGTAATAGAACGTGGAATGGAACGTGGATTAGAATGTGGAATTGAATGCAATGGAATGTGGAATGGAATGTGGAACGGAATAGAATTCAATGTGGAAAGGAACCTGGAATGGAATGGAATGCAAGGTGGAATGGAATGAGGAATAGAATATGGAATGTAATGTGAAATGGAATGGAAAGGAACGTGGAAAGGAATGGAGTAGAATATGGAAAGAAATGTGGAATGAAATGCAATGGAATGAAAAATGTAACGGAATGGAATGTGGAATGGAATGTTGAATGGAATGTGGAATGGAACGGAATGAAATGTCGAATGGAGTGTGGAATGCAATGCAATGGAATGTGGAGTGGAATGGAATGGAATGTGGAATAGAATGGAAAGGAACGTGGAATGGAAAGGAGCAGAATGTGCAAAGGAATGTGGAATGCAGTGGAACGGAATGAGTAATGGACCGGAACGCAATGTGGAATGGAATGTGCAATGGAACGGAATGGAACGTGGAATGGAGTGTGGAATGGAATGGAATGGAATGTGGAATGGAATGAAATGGAATGTGGAATGGAACATGGAATGCAATGTGGAATGGAAAGGAATGTAATGTGGTATGGAATGTGGAAAGTGAAGTGGAATAGAATGGAATGAAATGTGGAAAGGAATGTGGAATGGATTGGAATGGAATGTGCAATGGAATGTGGAAAGGAATGTGGAATTGAGTGGAATGGTATGTGGAATGGAATGGAATGGCATGTGAAATGAAATGGAATGGAGGGTGGAATAGAATGTGGAATGGAATGTAGCATATAACGTGGAAAGGAATGGAATATGGAATGGAATGTAATGGAATGGAATTGGAATGGAATGGAATGGAAAGTGGAATTCAATGGGATAGAAAGAAATAAGCAATTGAAGGGAATGCAATGTGGAATGGAATGGAATGAAATATGAATGGAATGTGGAATGGAATGGAATGGAATGAGGCATGCAATGTAGAATGGAATGGAATTTGGAATGGAAAGTGCAATGCAATGGAACGGAATATGGAATGGAATGTGGAATTGGAGGTGGAATGGAATGGAATTGAATGTGAAATTTAGTGTGGAATGGAACAGAAGGGAATGAAAAGTGGAAATGAACGTGGAATGGAGTGGAATGGAGAGTGGAAAGGAAAGTGCAATGGAATGTGGAATGGTACCTTGAATGGAAATTGTTATGGAATATAATGGAATGTGGAATGGAAAGGGGAGTGGAATGGAATGGAATATGGAATGGAATGCAATGGAAGATTGAATGGATTGTGGAATGGAATGGAATGGAATGTGGAATGGAATGTGTAATGGAAAGTGCAATAGAAAGTGGGATGGAATATAAAGGAATGTGGAATGGAACGTGTAATGGAATGGAATGGAAAGTGGAATGCAATGTGTAATTGAACGTGGAAAGGAATGGAACTGAATGTGGAATTTAGCGTGGAATGGAATGGAATGGAATGAAAAGTGGAATGGAACGTGGAATGGAGGGGAATGGATAGTGGAATGGATCGTGGAATGGAATGAGGAATGAAACGTGGAATTGAAAGTGGAATGGAATGTGGAATGGAATGTAGAAAGGAAAGTGCAATAGAATGTGGAATGGTACGTGGAATGGAATATGGAATGGAATGTGGAAAGGAAAGTGCAATGGACTGTGGAATGGTACGTGGAATGGAATTTCTTATGGAATGTAATGGAATGTGGAATGGAAAGTGGAGTGGAATGGAATGAAATATGGAATGGAATTCAATGGAAGTTTGAATGGAATTTGGAATAGAATGGAATGGATTGTGGAATGGAATGTGGAATTAAAAGAAGAAAGGAATGTGGAATGGAATGTGGAATGGAAAGGAATGTAATGTGGAAAGGAATGTGGAATGGAAAGTGCAATAGAAAGTGGAATGGAATGGAAAGCAATGTGGAATGGAACGTGTAATGGAATGGAATGGAATGTGGAATGGAATGAACTGGAATGGAATGGAATGTGGAATGGAATGGAATGGAATCGAATGTGGAATAGAATGTGGATGGAATGAAATGGAATGTGGAATAGAATGGAATGGAATGCAATGTGGAATGCCATGTGGAATGGATTGTGGAATGGAACGGAAAGTGGAAGGCAATGGAATGGAATGTGGATGGAATGGAAAGGAATGTGTAATGGAATGGAATGTTTAATGGAATGGAATGGAATGTGGAATGGAATGGAAGGGAATGTGGAAAGGAATGAATGGAACGTGGAATGGAATGTGGAATGGAATCTGAAAAGTAATGTGCAATGGAATGTGGAATGCAATGTGGAGTGGAAAAAAATGGAATGTGGAACAGAACGGAATGGGTAGTGCAAAGGAATGTGGAATGGAATGTGCAATGGAAAGTAAAATGGAATGGAATGAAATGTGGAATGGAAAATGGAATGGAATGTGGAAAATTTTGGAATGTGGAAAGGAGTGGAATGGAATGTGGAATGGAATGGATTGGAATGTTGAATGGAATGTGGAAAGAATGGAATGAAATGTGGAAAGGAATGTGCAATGGAATGGAATCGAATGCGGATTGCAAGGTGGAATGGAACATCAAATGGAATGGAATGGAATGTGGAATGGAATGGAATGGAATGTGGAAGGAAATAGTATGGAATGGAATGTGGAATGGAATGGAATGGAATGTGGAATGGGATGTGAAATGCAATGTGGAATTTAATGTGGAATGGAATGTGAAATAGAATGTCGAATGTAATGTGGAATGGAATGGAAAGGAATGTGGAATGGAATGTGGAATGGAATGTAATGGAATGTGGAATGGTAGGTGGAATGGAATGTGGAATGGAAGGTGGAATGGAAGGTGGAATGGAATGTGGAATGGAATGTGGAATATAATGTAATGGAGTGGAATTTAATGTGGAATGGAATGTGGAATGGAAAGCGGAAAGCAAAGCATTAGAATGTGGAGTGGAACTTGGAATGGTAGGGAATAGAATGCGCAATGGAACATGGAATGGCACATGGAATGGCACGTAGAATGGAACAAGGAATGGAATGTGGAAGGGAGTATAGAATGGAAAGTGGAATGGAATGGAATGGAACGTGGGATGATATGGGATGGAATGTGGAATGGAATGGAATGGAATGTGGAAGGGAATGGAAAGAATGTGGAAGGGAAAGGAATGGAACGTGTAATGGAATGTGGAAAGGAATGTGTAATGGAATCTGGAATGTAATTTAATGGACTATGGAATGGTATGGAATGGAATGTGGAATAGAATGGGTTGGAATGGAATGTGGAATAGAATGGCATGGAATCGAATGTGGAATAAAATTGAATGGAATGGAATTGAATGCGGAATGTAATGGAATGGAATGTGGAATGCTATATAGAGGAATTGAATGTGGAATTGAATGGAATGTTTTGTGGAAAGGAATTGAATGGAATGTGGAAAGTAATGGAATGCAATGTGGAATGGAATGGAATGGAATGTGTAATGTAATGGAATGGAATCTGCAATGGAATGTGTAATGGAATGGAATGAAATGTGGAATAGAATGTGGAAAGGATGGGAATGTAATGTGCAATGGAATGAAATGGAATGGTTTGGAAAGTGGAATATAATGGAATGGAATGTGGAATGGAAAGTGGAATGGAATTTAATGGAAAGTGGACTGGAATGTGGAATGGAATGTTGAATGAAACGTGGAATGGAACGTGAAATGGAATGTAATGTAATGGAATGTGGAATGTAATGTAATGGAATGTGGAATGGAATGTAATGGAATGTGGAATGGAATGTCTAATGAAACATGGAATGGAATGGATTGGAATGGAATGTGGAATGGAATGGAAAGGAATGTGGAATTAAATGGAATGGAATGGAATGTCGAATGGAATGGAAATGAATATCAAATGGAATGGATTGGAATGGAATGTGGAATGGAATGGAAAGGATAGTGGAATGGAATAAGGAATTGAATGGGATGCAACGTGGAAAGGAGTGTGGAATGGAATGGAATGGAATGTGGAATGGAATGGACTGGAACGTGGAACGGATTGCAATGAAATGGAATGTGGAATGGAATTGAATGGAAAGGAACGGAATGTGGAATTTAATGGAGTGGAACGTGGAACGGATTGCAATGGAATGGAATGTGGAAAGTAATGGAATGGAATAGAATGGAATGTGGAATGGAATGTGGAAGGGAATGGAATAGAATCTGGAATGGAAGGGAAAGGAGTGGAGTGTGGAATGGATTGGAACGGAACGTGGAATGGAATGGAATGTGGAATGGAATGTGAAATAGAATGTCGAATGTAATGTGGAATGGAATGGAAAGGAAGGTGGAATGGAATGTGGAATGGAATGGAGTGTGGAATGGAACGTGGAAAGGAAAGTGGACTAGAAAGTGGAATGGAATGCAATAGAAGGGAATGTGGAGTGGAAAGTGGAATGGAATGAAGTGGCATGAGAAATGGAATGTGGAGTGGAAAGGAAAGGAATGGAATGTGGAATGGAATGTAGAATGGATGGAATGGAGTGCGGAATGGAACTTGGAAAGGAAAGTGGGCTAGAACGTGGAGTGGAATGTGGAATGGAATGGAATTGAAGGGAATGTGGAATGGAAAGTGGAATGGAATGTAGTGGTATGAGAAATGGAATGTGTAATGGAATGGAATGTGGAATGGAATTTAAAGGAATGGTATGTGGAATGGAATTTAATGGAATGGAATATGGAATGGAATGTGGAATGGAATATGGAATGGAATGTGGAATGAAATGGAAATGAATGTGGAAAGGAATGTGGAAGCAGTTGAATGCAATGTGGAATGGAGTGGAATGGATGCTGGAATGGAAAGTGGAATGGAACGTGGAATGGAATTGAATGAAATGTGGAGCGGTATGTGGAATGGAATTGAATGTAATGTGGAATGGAAAGTGGAATGGAATTGAATCTGCAATGGAATGGAATGGAATGTGGAATGGAATGTGGAACGGATTGGAATGGAATGTGGCATGGAATTTGGAAAGGAATATGGAATAGAATGTGGAATGGAATGGAATGGAATGTGGAATGGTATGTGAAATGGAATGTGGAATGGAATTGAATAGAGTATGTAATGGAAGGGAAAGGAATGTCGAATGGAATGTAGAATAGAATGGAATGGAATGTGGAATCGAACGGAATGTAATGTGGAATGGAAAGTGGAACGGAAGGGAATAGAATGGTATGGAATGTGGAATGGAATGGAATGTAATATGGAATGAATGTGGAATGAAATGCAAAGGAACGTGGAATGACAAATGGAATGGAACGGGGAATGTAACGTGGAATGCAATGAGTAATGTAATGGAATGGAATGGAAAGGAACGTGGAATGAATCATGGAATGGAACGTGGAATACAACGTGGAATGGAATGACTAATCGAATGGAATGGAATTGAATGAAATGTGGAATGGAAAGTGGAATGGAATTGAATCTGCAATGGAATGGAATGGAATGTGGAATGGAATGTGGAAAGGATTGCAATGGAATGTGGCATGGAATTTGGAATGTAATATGGAATAGAATGTGGAATGGAATGACTAATCGAATGGAATGGAATTGAATGAAATGTGGAATGGAAAGTGGAATGGAATTGAATCTGCAATGGAATGGAATGGAATGTGGAATGGAATGTGGAAAGGATTGCAATGGAATGTGGCATGGAATTTGGAATGGAATATGGAATAGAATGTGGAATGGAATGGAAGGGAATGTGGAATGGTATGTGAAATGGAATGTGGAATGGAATGGAATGGAGTATGTAATGGAAGGGAAAGGAATGTCGAATGAGATGTAGAATAGAATGGAATGGAATGTGGAAACGAACGGAATGGAATGTGGAATGGAAAGTGTAACGGAAGGGAATGGAATGGTATGGAATGTGGAATGGAATGGAATGTAATATGGAATGAATGTGGAATGAAATGCAAAGGAACATGAAATGACAAATGGAATGGAACATGGAATGTAACGTGGAATGGAATGAGTAATGTAATGGAATGGAATGGAAAGGAAAGTGGAATGAATCATGGAATGGAACGTGGAATATAACGTGGAATGGAATGACTAACGGAATGGAATGGAATGTGGAATGGAAGGAAATAAAATGAGGAATGGAATGTGAAATGGAATGTGGAAAGGAATGGAATGGAATGTGGAATGAAATGGAATGGAACGTGGAATGGAATGCAATGAAACGTGAAAAGGAATGGAATGGAATGTGGAAAGGAAAGGACTGGAATGCAGAAAGGAATGTGGAACGGAATACGGAATGGAATGTGGAATGGAATAGAATGGAACGTGGAATGGAATGGAATGGAAGGTGGAATGGAATGTGGAATGGAATGGAATGGAATGGAATGTGGAATGGAACGGAAAGGAATGTGGAATTCAATGGAATGGAATGGAATGTTGAACGGAATGGAATTGAATGGAATTTGGAATGGAATGTAAATGATAGTGGAATGGAATATGCAATTGAATGGCATGCAATGTGGAATGGAATGTGGAATAGAATGGAATGAAATGTGGAATGGAATGTGGAATGGAATGGAGTGGAACGTGGAACGGATTGGAATGGAATGGAATGTTGAATGTAATGGAATGGAATGGAATGGAATGTGGAATGGAATGGAATGGAAAGTGGAATGGAATGGAATAGAATGTAAAATGGAAGGGAATGGAGAGGAGTGTGAAATGGAATGGAATGGAACGTGGAATGGAAAGGAATGGAACGTGGAATGGAATTTAATGGAATGGAATGTGGAATGGATTGTAACTTGGAATGGAATTGAATAGAACGTGGAATGGAAAGGAAGGGAATGTGCAATGGAACGCAACGGAACGTGGAATGGAATGGTTGGTGGCATGGAATGGAATGGAAAGCGGAATGGAATGGAATGGAATGTGGAATGGAATGGAATGGAATGTGGAATGGAATGTGGAATGCAATTTGAAATGGAATGTTGAATGAAATGGAATGGAATGTCGAGTTGAATGTAGAATGGAATGGAATGGATTGGGCAATAGAATCTGGAAGGGAATGTATAGGAACACGCAATGGAATGGAAAGGTGTGGAATGTGGAATGGAATGGAATGGAATCTGGAATGGAATGTGCAATGGAATGGAATGGAAAATGAAATGGACCATGGAATGGAATGTGGAATGGAATGTGGAAGGGAATGGAATGTAATCTGGAATGTAAGAGAATGTATGTGGAATGGAATGTGGAATGGAAAGGAATGCCATGTGGAATGAAATTCAATGGAATGTGGACTGGAAAGGAATGGAAAGTGGAATCGAATGGAATGGAATGTGGAATGAAATTGTATTGAATGTGGAATGGAAAGGAATGGAATGTGGAATGCAATAGAAGGCAATGGAACATGGAATGGAATGGAATTGAATGTGGAATGGAATCAAATGGAATTTGGAATCGAATGTGGAATGCAATGGAATGGAATGTGGAATGGAATGTTGAATGCAATGGAATGGAATGTGGAGTGGAATGTGGAATGCAATGGAATGGAATGGAACTTAGAATGGACTGTGGAATGCAATGTGGAATGCAATGGAAAGTAAAGTGGAATGGAATGTGGAATGGAAAGTGTAATGCAATGGAATGGAATGTGGAATGGAAGGTGCAATGGAATGCAATGTAAAGTGGAATGGATCGTGGAATGGAAAGTGGAAGTCAAGGTGGAATACAACGTGGAATGGAACCTGAAATGGAAAGGAATGGTATGGAATGGAATATGGAATTGAAGGGAAAGGAATGTGTAATGGAATGTGGAATGGAATGCAATGCAATGGAATGTGGAAAGGAATGGAATGGAATGCAGAATTGAAAGAATGGAATATGGAATGGAATGGAATGGTATGGAATGTGGAATGGAAATTTATGGAATGTGGAATGGAAAGGAATGGAATGGAATGGAATGTGGAATGGAATGGAATGGAATGTGGAGTGGAATGGAATGCTATGGAATGTGCAATGGACTGTGCAATGGAATGTGAAACGGAATGGAATGGAACATGGAATTTAATTGAATGGAACTTAGAATGTAATGTGGCAGGAGAGTGGAATGGAATGGAATGGAATGTGGAATGGAATGTGGAATGGAATGAAATGGAATAAGGAATGGAATGTGGTACGGAATGTAATGGAATGTAGGATGGAATGTTGAATAGAATGCGGAATGGAATGTGGAATGGAAAGTAATGGAAGATGGAAGGGAATGTTGAATGGAAAGCGCAATGGATTGTAACGGAAAGTGGAATGGAAAGTGGAATGGAATGGAATGGAAAGTGTAATGGAAAGATAAATGGAAAGAGGAATGTAAGGTGGAACGGAATGTGGAATGGAATCGAATGGAATATGGAATGGAATTGAATGGAAAGTGGAATGGAAAGTGGAATAGAATGGAATGGAATGGGGAATGGACTGTGGAATGGAATGGGGAGTGGAAGCTGGAGCGCAATGCAATGCAAAGCGGATTGGAATGTTGAATGTAATGGGGAATGGAATTTGGAATTGAATGGAATGGAATGTGGAATGGAATGTGGCATGGAATGGAAAGTAGAATGGAATTTAATGGAATGGAATGTGGAATAGAATGGAGTGGAATGGAATGGAATGTTGAAAGGAAAGTGGAATGGAATTTGGATATCAATGGTTTGGAATGGAATGGAATGTGGAATAGAATGGAAAGTGGAATGGATTGGAATGTGGAATGGAAAGAAATAGAATGTAGAATGGAATGTGGAAAGGAATGTGCAATGGAATGGAATGGGATGGAATGAAATGTGGAATGGAATGGAAATGAAAGCAATGTGGAACGGAATGGAATAGAATGTGGATTAGAACGGAATGGAATGCAATTTGGAATGGAATGGAATGAAATGCAATGTGGAAAGTAATGGAATGGAATGTGTATTAGAACAGAATGGAATGCAAATTGGAATGGAATGGAATGAAATGCAACGTGGAAACTAATGGAATGGAATGTGGAATGGAATGGAATGGAACTTGGAACGGAATGTGTAATAGAATGGAATGGAATGTGAAATGGAATGTGGTATGGAAACGAATGGAATATGGAATGGAATTGAATGGAATGCAATGGAGTGTGGAATGGAATGGAATTTAATGTGGAATGCAATGGAATGCAATGTGGAATGGAATGGAAAGAATATAATGTGGAATGGAGTCGAATGGAATGTTGAATGGATTGGAATGGAATGGAATGTGGAAAGGAATGTAATGGAATGGAATGTGGAACGGAATGGAATGGAAAGTGGAATGGAATGGAATGTGTAATGGATTGGAATGGAATGGAATGTGGAATGGAATTGAATGGATTGTGTATTGGAATGTAATGGTATGTGGCATGGAATGTGGAATGGAATGGATTGTGGATTGGAATGTGGAATGGAATGGGGTGGAATTTGTAATGGAATGTGGCATGGAATGGATTGGAATGTGCAATGGAATGTGGAATGGGATGGAATGGAATGGAATTGGGAATGGAATGTGGAATGGAATATGGCATAGAAAGGAAATGAATGTGGAATGGAATGTGGAATGGAATGGAATGGAAAGCAATGTGGAAAGGAATGGAATGGAATTTGGAATGGAATGGAGAACGGAACTTGGAGTTGAATGGAACGGAATGCGGAAAGGAATGTGGAATGGAATGGAAAGTGGAATGGAATTTAATGCAATGGAAAGTGGAATGGAATGGAAAGGAATATAGAATGGAATGTTAAATGGAATTTGGAATTCAATTGAAAAGAATAGAAAGGAATGTGGAATGGAATGGAAACTGGAATGTAATGGAATGTGTACTGGAATGGAATGGAATGTAGAATGTAATGTAATGGCCTATGGAATGGAATGTGCAATGGAATGGAATGGGATGGAATGAAATATGGAATGGAATGGAATTGAAAGCAATGTGGAATGGAAAGGAATGGAATGTAGAATGGAATGGAATGGAATGAGGAATGAAGTGGAATGGAAGGAAAGGTGGAATGGGATCGAATGGAATGCAAAGTGGAATGGAATCGAATGGAAAGTGGAATGGAATGCAATGGAATGTGGAATGGAACGGAATGGAATTAGGAATGGAATGTGGAATGGAATGGAATGGAATGGAAAGGAATGTGGGATGGAATGGAATGGAATGGAATGGAATGTGTGATGGAATGGATAGGAAGATGGAAAGGAATGGAATGGAATGGAATGGAATGGAATGGGATGTGGAATGGAATGGAATAGAATGTGGAATGGAATGGAATGGAATGGGGAATGAATTGTGGAATGTAACGGAGAATGGAAAGTGGAATGGAATGTGGAATGGAATGCAGAATGGAATGTGGAATGGAACACGCAATGGAACGTGAAATGGAATGTGGAATGGAGCGAGCAATGTAACGTGGAATGGAACGGAATGGAAAGTGGAATGGGATGAGGAATGGAAAGTAAATTGTAATGGAATTGAAAAGAATGCTTAAAGGAATGCAAAGGAAGGCAATGTGGAAATGAATGAAATTGAATGTGGAATGGAATGGAATGGAATGTGGAATGGATTCTGGAATGGAAAGAAATGGAATGGAAAGGAATGTGGAATGGAATGGAATGGAATATGGAATGGAATGGAATGGAAAGGAATGTGGAATAGAATGGAATTGAATGGAATTGAATGCAATGTGGAATGGAAAGGAATGCGAAGTGGAATGCAATGGAATGCAATATGGAATGGAATGGAATGGAATGCGGAATTGAATGGAATGTAATGAAGTCTGGAATATAATGGAATGCAATACAATGTGTAATGGAATGGAATGGAATGCTGAATTGAATGAAATGGAACGTGGAATGCAATGGAATGGAATGTGGAATGGAATTTGGATTTCAATGGAAAGAAATGGAATGGAATATATAACGGAAAGGAATGCAATATGGAATAGAATTGAATGAAATGTGGAACGGAATGGAATGGAATGTGGTATTGAATGTAATGAAATATGAAATGGAATGTGCAATGGAATTGAATGGATTGGAATCGAATGTGGAATGGAATGGAATGGAATTCACTGTGGAATGGAATGCAATGTAATATTGTAAGGAATGTCAAGGAATGCAATGTGTAATGGAATGGAATGAAAGGCAATGTGGAATGGAATGTAGTGGAATATGGAATGGAAGGGAATGGAATGTGGAATGGAATGTGGAATTCGATGGAATGGGATGGAATGGAATGTGGAATGCAAAGTAATGGAATATGGAAAGGAATGGAATGGAGTGAAATGTGGAATGGAATGGAATTGAATGCAGAATGGAATGGAATGGAATGTGGAATGGAATGGAATGGAATTTGGAATGGAATGGAGTGGAATATGGAATGGAATGGAGAGGTAAGGAAAGTGGAATGGAAGGGAATTGAATGTGGATTGGAATGGAATGGAAATTTGAATGGAATTTGGAATTGAATGGAAAGGAATGGAATGGAATGTGAAACATAATGGAATTTGGAATGGAACGGAATGTGGAATGGAATGAAATGTGGAATGGAATGGAATGTGGAATGGAAAGGATTGGAATTTGGAAGGGAATGGAATGCATATTTAGATGGAACTTGGAATTGAATGGAAATGAATGGAATGGAAGATGAAATAAAATGCAATGTGGAATGGAACGGAATGTGGAATGGAACAGAGTGGAATGTGGAATGGAATGGAATGGAATGTGGAATGGATTGTG
Source organism: Pongo abelii (assembly GCF_028885655.2). Taxonomy (NCBI): domain Eukaryota; kingdom Metazoa; phylum Chordata; class Mammalia; order Primates; family Hominidae; genus Pongo; species Pongo abelii. Next base: position 7,137,483 of record NC_071999.2, read on the forward strand.
GAATAGAGATCAGTGGAATGGAATGGAATGTGGAATGGAATGGAATGGAATGGAATGGAATGTGGAATTGAATGGAATGGAATGGAATTCAATGTGAAATGGAATGGAATGGAATGTGGAATGGAATGGAATGGAATGGAATGTGGAATGGAATGGAATGTGGAATGGGATGGAATGGAATGTGGAATGGAATGTTGAATGGAATTCAATGGAATGGAATGGAATGTGGAATGGAATGGAATGGAATGCAACATGTAATGGAATGGACTGAAATTTGGCATGGAACGGAATGGAATGTGGAATGGAATTGAATGGAATGCAATGTGGAATGGAATGAAATGGAATGGAATGCAATGTGGAAAGGAATGGAATGCAATGCAATGTGGAATTTAATAGAAAGAAATGTGGAGAGGAATGTAATGGAATGCGGAATGGAATTCAAGGTGGAATGGAGTGGAATCGAATGGAATGTGAAATGGAATAGAATGGAATGTGGAATGGAATGACAAATGTAATGGAATGCAATGGAATGGAATGCGGAATGGAAAGGAATGGAATATGGACAGGAATTTAGAATGGAATAGAATACAAAGTGGAATAGAAAGGAATGGAATATTGAAGGGAATGGAAAGGATTGTGAAATGAAAGGGAAAGGAATATGTAATGGAATGTGGAATGCAATGTGGAATGGAATCGAAAGGAATCTGGAATGGAATGGAATGCAATGTGTAATGGAATGGAATGGAATGTGGAATGGAATGGAATGGAATGTGGAATGGAATGGAATGGAATGTGGAATGGAATGGAATGGAATGTGGAATAGAATGCAATGGAATGCAAAGTGGAATGGAAAGGAAAGGAAAGTGGAATGGAATGGAATGGAATATGGAATGGAATGGAGTGGAATGCGATGTGGAATGGAATGGAATGGAATGTGGAATGGACTTGAATGCAATGGATTGGGGAAAGGAATGGAATCGAATGTGGAATGGAATGGAATGGAACGTGTAATTCAATGGAAAGAATCGTGGAATGGAACGTGGAATGGAACGTGGAATGGAATTGAATGGAACTAGGAAAGGAACGTGGAATGGAAAGTGGAATGGAATGGAATGGAATGGAATGGAATGGAATATGGGGTGGAATGGAATGGAACCTGGAATGGAATTTGGAATGGAGTGGAATGGAATGGAATGGAATGTGGAATGGAATGGAATGGAATGGAATTCACTGTGGAATGGAATGCAATGGAATATTGTAAGGAATGTCATGGAATTGAACATGTAATGGAATGGAATGAAAAGCAATGTGGAATGGAATGCAATGGAATATGTAATGGAAGGGAATGGAATGTGGAAATCAATGGAATGGGATGGAATGGAATGTGGAATGCAATGGAATGGAATATGGAATGGAATGTGGACTAGAGTGGAAAGGGATGGAATGGAATGTCCCATGGAATATGGAATGGAATGGAATAGAATTGAATGTGGAATGGAATGGACTTGAATGTGGAAAGGAATGGTATGGAAAATGGAACAAAATGGATGAAATGTGGAAATGAATGGAATGCGAAATGGAATGTGGAATGCAATTGAACGGAATGGAATGTGGAATGCAATGTAATGGAATATGGAAAGGAATGGAATGGAGTGAAATGTGGAATGGAATGGAATTGAATGCGGAATGGAATAGAATGGAATGTGGAATGGAATGGAATGGAATTTGGAATGGAATGGAGTGGAATACGGAATTTAATGGAGTGGTATGCAATGTGTAATTGAATGGAATTGAATGTGGAGTGGAATGGAATTGAATTTGGAATGGAATGGAATGGAAATTTGAGTGGAATTTGGAATTGAATGGAAAGGAGTGGAATGGAATGTGAAATATAATGGAATGTGGAATGGAACGGAATGTGGAATGGAATAGAATGGAATGTGGAATGGAATATTGAATGGAATGGATTGGAAATTTGAAGGGAATTTGCAATTGAATGGAAAGGAATGTGGAATTGAATAGAATGGAATGTGGAATGGAATGGAATGGAATGTGAAATGGAATGCAATGAAATGTGGAATGGAATGTGTAATGGTATGCGGAAAGTACTATGGAATGGAATGGAATGGAATGTGGAATGCAAAGGAATGGAATGTGGGATGGAATGTAACGTGGAATGGAAAAGAATGGAAGGTGGATTGGAATGGAATGGAATGTGGATTGTAATGGAATGTAATGGTATGGAATATGAAATAGGATGTGACTTGGACTTTGGAATGGAATGTGAAACGCAATGTGGAATTCATTGAGGAATGGATTGAAATGCAATGTGGAATGGAATGGAATGCAACGTTTAATGGAACATAGAAACGAAAGTGGAATTGATTGGAATGGAATGTGGTGTGGAATGCGGAATGGAATGGATTGGAAAATGGATTGGAATGTGGAATGGAATGGAATGGAATAGAATGTCAAATGGAATGTGGAAAGGAATGTGAAGTGGAATGTGAAATGTAATGTGGAATGGAATGTGAAATGGAATGTGGAATTCAAGCGGAATTTAATGAAATGGAAAGAGGAATGGCATGGAACGGAATGGAATGTAACGTGGAATGGAACGTCGAATTTAATGGATTGGAATGAGGAAAGGAATATGGAATGTAAAGGAAAGGAATGTGGAATGTAATGGAATGGAATGCGGAATGGAATGGAATTGAATGTGGAATGGAATTTAAAGAAATGTGGAATGAAAATGAATGGAATGGAATGGAATGTGGAATGGAAATGTGGAATGGAATCAAATGGAATGTGGAGTGGAATGGAAAGAATGTGCAATGGAATGGAACGGAAAGGAATTCAATATGGAATGGAATTTAATGGAATGGAATGTGAAATGAAATAGAATAGAGATCAATGGAATGGAAAGTGGAATGGAATGGAATGTAACTTGGAATGGATTGCAATAGAATGGAAAGTGAAATGGAATGATAAGGAATGTGGAATGGAATGAGGAATAAAATGGAATGTGTAATGGAATTGAATGGAATGTGGTGTGGAATGGAACGGAATTTGGAATGCAATGGAAAGGAATATGAAATGGAATGGGATGGAGTGTGGAATGGAATGGAATGCAATGTGGAATGAAACGTGGAGTGGAATGTAACGGAAGGTGGAATGGAACATGGAACGGAATGGAATGGAATGGAATGTGGAATGTTACGGAATGTAATGTGGAATGGAATGTGGATTGGAATGTGGAATTTAATTTGTAATGGAATGTGGAATGGAATGGAATGGAATGTGGAATGGAATGGAATGGAATTGTATGGAATGTGGAAAGGAATAGAATGGAATGTGTAATGGAATGGAATTGAATGTAGAATGGAATGAGGAATGGAATGCAGAATGGAATGTGGAAAGGAAAGTGGAATGGAATGTGGAATGGAACGTGGAATGGAAATAATTGGAATGTGTAATGGAGTATGGAATGGAATGAAATGTGGAATGGATTGGAATGGAAAGTGGAATGGAAAGGGATGGAATGTGGAATGTAATGTGGAATGGAATGGAGTGAAATCTGGAATGGAATGTCGAATGAAATGTGGAATGCAATGTGAAATGCAATCAAATGTGATATGGAATGTGGAATGAAATGTGGAATGTAATGTGGAATGGAATGGGCTAGAAGGTGGAATTGAAATTGGAATGGAATGTGGAATGGAATGGAATGGAATTGTATGGAATGCGGAAAGGAATAGAATGCAAAGTGGAATGGAATGGAATTGAATGTGGAATGGAATGAGGAATGGAATGTGGAAAGGAATGTGGAAAGGAATGGAATGGAATGTGGAATGGATTGGAAAGGAATGGAATGGAATGTGGAATGGAATGTGGAATGGAATGTAGAATACAATGGAATGCAGAGTGGAATGGAACGTGGCATGGAACGTGGAAAGGAACGTAGTATGAAGCGTACAATGGAACGTAGAATGTAATGTGGAATGGAATTCAGAATGGAAAGTGGAATGGATTGTGGAATGGAATGGAATGATGAATGGATAGTGCAATGCAAACGAATGGAATGTGGAATGGAATAGAGTGGAAAGTGGAATGGAATGGAAAGGAACGTGGAATGGAATGGAATGGAAAGGAATAGATTGTGGAATGCAACGGAATGGAATATAGAATGGAATGGAATGGAATGGATTGTAGAATGGAATGGAACGGAATTGAATTTAATGGAAAGTGGAATGGAATGGAATGCAATGGAATGTCTAATGGAATGTGGAGTGGAATGTTGAATATAATGTGGAATGGAATGGAATGGAATAAAATTTGAAAAGGAATGTGGAATGGAATGTAATGGAAGGTGGACTGGAACATTGAATGGTACGTGGAATGGAACGTGGAAAGGCACCTGTTATGGAATGGAATGGAATGTGGAGTGGGAGGGAATGGAATGTTGAATGGAATGGAATGGAATGTGGAATGGAATGGAATGGAATGTGGAATGGAATGGAATGGAATGTGAAATTTAATATGGAAAGGAAAGTGGAATGGGATATGGAACAGATTGTTGAATGGAATGGAATGGAATCTCCACTGGAAAGTGGAATGAAACGTGGCATAGAATGGAAAGTGGAATGCAATGGAACGGAATATGGAATTGAATGGAATGGAATGGAATGGAATGTGGAATCCAATAGAATGGAATGGAATGTGGAATGGAATGTGGAATGCAATGCCGAATGGAATGTGGAATGGAATGTGGAATGGAATGGAAGGGAATGTGGAATGGAATGCATTTGAATGTGGAATGGAAAGTGGAATGGAATGGAATGGAATGGAATGTGGAATGGAATGTAACGGAATGTGGAATGGAATATGGAATGAAATGGGATGCAATGTGGAATGGAATGAGGAATAGAATGGAATGGAATGTGGAAACCAATGTGAAATGGAATGCAATGTGGATTGGAATGGAAAGAATGTGGAATGCAATGCAATGGAATCGAATGTGGAATGGAAAAGAATGGAATGGAGTTTAATGTGGAATGGAATGGAAGGGAATGGTATGGAATGTGGAGTGGAATTTGGAACGGATTGGAAAGGAATGGTATGGAATGTGGAATGGAATGGGATGGAATGGAGTGTGGAATGGAATGTGGATTGGAATGGAAGGGAATGTGGAATGGACTGTGGAATGCAATGGAATGGAACGTGGAATGGAAAGGAATGGAATGCGGAATGGAATTGAATGGACATGAATGTGGGATTGAGTGGAATGGAAAGTGGAATGGAACTGGATGGAATGTGGAATGTAATGTGGAATGGAATGGAATGAAAGCTGGAATGGAATGTGGAATGATATGTGGAATGCAATGTGAAATGCAATGAAATGTGTTATGGAATGTGGAATGGAATGGGCTAGAAAGTGGAATGGAAATTGGAATGGAAGGTGGAATCGAATGGAATGGAATGTGGAAGGGAATAGAATGGAATGTGGTATCGAATGGAATGCAATGTGGAATTCAATGGATGGGAATAGAATAAGGAATGCAATGGCATGCAATAGCATGGAATGGAATGTGGAATGGAATGGAACGGAATGTGGAATGCAATATGGAATCTAATGGGATGCAATGTGGAATGGAATGTGGAATAGAAAGGAATGGAATGTGGAATTGAATGTGGAATTTAACGCAATGTGGAGTGGAATGGAATGGAATGTGGAATGGAATGGAATGGAATGGAATATAATGGAATGCAGTGGAATGTGGAGTGGAATGGAATGGAATGGTATGGAATGTGAAATGGAATGTGGATTGGAATGGAATGGAATGTGGAATGGAATGTGGAATGGAATGGAATGGAATGGATTCGAATGTGGAATGGAAGGAAATATGGATTGGAATGTGCAATGGAATGGAATGGGGAATTGAATTGAATCTGGAATAGAATGTGAAATGGAACGTGGAATGGAAAGTGGAATCGAATGGAATGGAACGATGAAGGGAATGTGTAATGGAATGTAGAATGGAAAGTGGAATGGATTGGAATGGAAAGTGGAATGGAATGTGGAATGTAATGAAATGGAACGTGGAATGGAATGGAATGGAATGTGGAATGTAATGTTGAATGGAATGTGGAATGGATTGGAATGGAACATGAAACGGAACGTTGAACGGAACGCGGAACTCAATGTGGAATGGAATGTAATGGAATGTGGAATGGAATGCAATGGATCGTGGAGTGGAAAGTGGAATGGAATGTGGAATGCATTGTGGAACGGAATGGAATGGATAGTGTAATGGAATGGAATGGAATGTGGAATAGAATCGAAAGGAATTGAATGTGGAATAGAATGGAATTGAATGGAAGGGAATGTGGAATGGAATTTAACAGAATGAGGACTGGATTAGAATGGAAGGTTTAATGGAATGGAATGGAATGTGGAATGGAATGGAATGAAATGTGGAATGGAATCTGGAATGGAATAGAATGCAATGCGAAATGGAATGTGGAATGTATTGGAACGGAATGTGGAATTGAATTTAATGGAATGGAAGGTGGAATAGAATGTGGAATGGAAAGGAATGGAATGTGGAATGAAATGGAATGGAATTGAATGTGGAATGCAATGGAATGGAATCTGGTATGGAATGGAACGTGGAATGGAATGGAATAGAATGTGGAATGCAGTGGAATGGAGTGGAATGAAATTTGAAATGGAAAGCGGAATGGAATTTGAAAATGAATGAAATGGAACCTGGTATTGATTGAAATGGAAAGTGGAATGGAAAGGAATGGAACGTGGATAGGAATGTAAAGGAATGCGGAATGGTATGAGGAAACTAAGGTGGAATGGAACAGAAACAAATGTGGAATGGAATGGAATGGAAAGTGGACTGGAAAGGAATGGAATGGAACGGAAAGGAATGTGGAATGGAAGGTGAAATGGCCGGTGGAATGGAATGGAATGGAACGTGGAACGGAACGTGGAATGGAACCTGGAATGGAAGGTGGAATGGAAGAAGGAATGGAACGGAATGGAATGTGGAAAGTAATGTAATCAAATGTGGGATGGAATGTGGAATGGAATGGATTGGAATGTGGAATGGAATGTGGAATGGAATGGAATGGAATGTGGAATGGATGAAGGAAGGGAACGTGGAAGGTAATGTGGAATGGAATGGAATGGAATGTGGAATGGAATGGAATGGAATGTGGAAGAGAATGTGGAATGGAATGTGGAATGCAATGGAAAGGAATGTGGAATGGAATTGAATGGAAAGTGGAATGGAAATTGGAACGGAAATGAGTGGAATGGGGAATGAAATGTGGAATGGAATGGGGAGTGGAATTTGCAAAGCAATGCAATGGAAAGGGGATTGGAATGCGGAATGGAATTGGGAATGGAATGTGGAATGGAATTGAAAGCGGAATGGAAATTAATGGAATGGAATACGGAATGGAATGGAGTGCAATGGAATGGAATGTTGAATGGAATGTGGAATGGAATTTGAAAACCAATGGAATGGAATGGAATGGAATGTGGAATGGAATGGAAAGTGGAATGGAACGGAATGTGGAATGGAATGAAATAGAATCTAGAATGGAATCTGGAAAGGAATGTGCAATGGAATGGAATGGGATGGAATAAAATGTGGAAAGGAATGGAATTGAATGCGATGTGGAATGGAATGCAATGTAATGTGGAATAGAAAGGAATGGAATGTGGATTAGAATGGAATGGAATGCAATGTGCAATGCAATGGAATGAAATGCAATGTGGAATGGAATTAAATGCAATGTGGAATGGAATGTAATTGAATGTGGAATGGAATGGAATGTAAAGTGGAATGGAATGTGGAATGGAATGGAATGGAATATGGAACGGAATATGGAATGGAATGGAATGGAATGTGAAATGAAATGTGGTATGGAAACGAATATAATATGGAATGGAATTCAATGGAATGGAATATAGTGTGGATTGGAATGGAAATTAATATGGAATGGAATGGAATGCAATGTGGAATGGAATGGAATGGAATATAATGTGCAAAGGAATCAAATGGAACGTTGAATGGATTGGAATTTAATGGAATGTGGAATGGAATGTAATGGAATGGAATGTGGAACGGAAGGCAATGGAATGTGAAATGGAATGGAATGGAATGTGGAATGGAATGGAACGGATTGGAATGTGGAATGGAATGTAATGGAATGTGGAATGGATTGTGGATTGGAATAGAATGGTATGCGGAATGGAATGTGGAATGGAATGGATCATGGAAAGGAATGTGGAATGGAATGGGGTGGAATTTGGAATGGAATGTGGCATGGAATGGATTGCAATGTGCAATGGAATGTGGAATGGAATGGAATGGAATTGAATGTGGAATGGAATATGGAATCAAACGGAAATGAAAGTGGAATGGAATGTGGAATGGAATGGAAAGGAAAGCAATGTGTAATGGAATGGAATGGAATGTGGAATGTAATGGGGAACGGAATTTGCAATTGAATGAAATGGAATGAGGAAAGGAATGTGGAAAGGAATGGAAAGTGGAATGGAATTTAATGCAATGGAATGTGGAACGGAATGGAATGGAATGTAGAATGGAATGTGTTATTGAATTTGTAATTCATTGGAAAGGAATGGAAAGGAATGTGGAATGGAATGGAAAGTGGAATAGAAAAGAATGTGTAGTGTAATGGAATGAAATGTACAATGTAATGGAATGGAATGTGGAATGGAATGTACAACGGAATGGAATGGGATGGAATGAAATGTGGAATGGAATGGAATTGATAACAATGTGGAATGGAATCGAATGTAAAGCAATGTGGAATGGAATGGAATGAGGAATGGACTGGAATGGAATGCAATGTGTAATGGAATCGAATGGAATGCCAGGAGGAATGGAATGGAATGGAATGGAAAGTGGAATGGACTGCAATGGAATGTGGAATGGCATGGAATGGGATTTGGAATTTAATGTGGAATGGAATGGAACGGAATGTATTGTAATGGAATGTGGAATGGATTGGAATGGAATATTGAATGGAATGGAATGGAATGGAATGGAATGTGGAACGGAATGGAATGGAATGTGGAATGGAATGGAATGAGGAATGGAACGTGGAATGGAACTCAGAATGGAAAGTGGAATGGAACATCTAATGGAACGCGGAATGGAACGTGGAAAGGAATGCACAATGGAACGTGAAAAGGAATGTGGAATGGTACGTGCTATAGAACGTGGAATGGAACGGATTGGAATGTGGAATATAGTGTGGAATGGAAAGTAATTTGTAATGGAATTGAATGGAATGTTTAAAAGAATGGGATGGAAAGCAATGTGGAATTGAATGGAATTGAATGTGGTATGGAATTTAAAGGAATGTGGAATGCAATGGAAGGCAATGTGGAATGGATTCTGGAATGGAAAGGAATGGAATGGAAACGAATGTGGATTGGAGTGGAATGGAATATGGAATGGAAAGGAATGGAATGGAATGTGGAATTGATTGAAATTGAATGAAATGTGGAATGGAAAGGAATGCGAAGTGGAATGCCATGGAATGTAATGTGGAATGGAATGGAATGGAATGCAATGTGTAATGGAATGGAATTGAATGTGGAAAGGAATAGAATGGAAAATGGAATGAAATGGATGGAATGTGGAATGGAATGTGGAATGAAATGGAACGGAACAGAATGTGGAATGCAACGGAATGGAATATGGAAAAGAATGGAATGGAGTGAAATGTGGAATGGAATGTAATTGAATTCGGAATGGAATGGAATGGAATGTGTAATGGAATGGAATGGAAAGTGGAATGGAATTTTGATTTGAATGGAAAGGAATAGAATGGAATTTGGAATCGAAAGGAAAGTGGAATGGAATGGAATGTCGAATGGAATGGAATGGAATTTCGAATACGATGGAAAGGAATGTGGAATGGAATTGAATAATATGTGGAATGGAATGGCGTTGAATGTGGAATGGAAAGTGGAATGGATTGGAATAGAATGTGGAGTGGAAAGGAATGGAATATGGAATGGAATGGAATGGAATGCAATGTGGAATGGAATGGAATGTGAAAGGAATGGAATGTGGAATGGAATGGAATGTGGAATGGAATGGAATGGAATGTGGAATGGAAATGAATGGAATGTTGAAAGGAATGTGTAATTGAATGGAATGGAATGTGGAATGGAATGGAATGGATTGTAGAATGGAATGGAATGGAATCTTGAAAGTAATGTGTAATGGAATGGAATGGAATGTGGAATGGAATGCAATGTGGAATGGATTGGAGTGGAATGTGGAGGGGAATTGAATGGAATGAGGAATGGAATAGAATGGAATGCAATGTGAAATATAATGCAATGGAAGGGAATGTGGAACGGAATGGAATGGAATGTGGAAAGGAGTGGAATGGAATTTGCAATGGAACGTGGAATGAATGCAATGCTATGGAATTTATTTTGGAATGGAATGGAATGGAATATGGAATGGAATGGAATGGAATATGCAAAGGAATGGAATAGAATGTGGAATGGAATGAAATGGAATATGGAATGGAATGGAATTGAATGTAGAATGGAATATAATGGAATATGTTATGGAACCTAATGGGATGCAATGTGGAATGGAATGTAATGGAATGTGGAAAGGAATGGAATAGAATGGAATGTGGAATGGAATGCGATGGAATGGAATAAGGAATGGAATGGAATGGAATGGAATGGAATGGAATGGAATGGAATGTGAAATGGAATGGAATGGAATGTGGAATTCAATGGAAGTATCGTGAAATGAACGTGGAATGGCAAGTGGAATGGAAAGTGGAATGGAATTGAATGGAGCGTGGAATGCAAAGTGGAATGGAGAATGGAATGGAATGGCAAGGAAAGGAAAGGAATGTGTTGTGGGATGCAATGGAAATTGGAATGGAATTTGGAATGGAATCGGATGGAATGGAATGGCATGTGGAATGGAATGGCATGTGGAATGGAATGGAAAGTGGAATGGAATGGAATGCAATGTGGAATGGAATGGAATGGAATGTGTAATGGAATGGAATGGAATGTGTAATGGAATGCAATGGAACGGAATATGGACTGGAATGCAATGTAATGTGGAATGGAATGGAATGGAATTTGAAATGGAATGGAAAGGAAAGGGGAAAGAAATTGACTGGAATGTAATGGAATGTGGATCGGAACGGAATGGAATGCAGAATGGAATGTGGAATGGAGTGTTAAATGGAATGTGGAAAGGAACGGAGTGGAATGTGGAGTGGAATGTGGAATGGAGTGTGGAATGGAATGTGGAAAGGAACTCAATGGAATGTGAAATGGAATGGTGAACGGAGAGTGGAATGGAATGCGGAGTGGAATGGAATGTAATGTGGAATGCAATGTGGAATGAAATGTGTAATGGAATGGAAGAGTTTGTGGAATGTAATGGAATGGAACGCTATGGAACATGGAATGGAAGGGAATGGAATGTGGAATGGAGAGTGGAAAGGAATGTGGAATGGAAGGTGGAATGAAATGGAATGGTACGTGGAATGGAAAGTGTAATGGAACGGATAGGAATGTGGAATGGAATTTGGGATGGAATGTAATGGAATGTGGAATGGAAGGTGGAATGCAATGTGGAATAGAAAGTGGAATGCAATGTGGAATGGAATGTGGAATGTAACTGAATGGAATGTGCAAAGGATTGGAATGGAAATTGGAATAAAATGGAACGGAATGGAATGAGGAATGAATGGAATGGAATGGAATGCAGAATGGAATGGAATGGTATGGAATGTGGAATGGAAAGGAATGGATTTTGGAATTGAAAGGAATGGAATGTGGAATCGAATGTGTTGAAATGTGGAATGGAATGTAAGGGAATGTGGAATGCAGTGGATAGGAACATGGAAGGGAATGTGTAATGGAAAGGAAAGGAACGTCGAAAGGAATGTGGAATCCAATGTGGAATTTAACGTGGAATGGAAAGTGGAATGAAAGGAGAAATGGAATGTGGAATGGAAAGGATTGGAATGTGGAATGGTGTGTTGAATGGAATGGAACGGAACGTGGAATGGAACATAGAATGGAATGGAATGGAATTTGGAATGGAAAATGGAATGGAATGTGGAATGGAACATGGAATGTAATGTGGAATGTGATGTGGACTGGAATGTGGAGTGAAATGTGGAGTGGAATGGAATGGAATGGAAAGGAATGTGGAATGGAATGTTGAATGGAATGTGGAATGGAATTTGGAATGGAAAGTGGAATGGAATGTGAAATGGAATTTGGAATGCAACGTGGTGTAGAATGTAGAATGGAGTGGAATGGAACGTGGAATGGAAGGGAATGGAATTTACTATGGCATGTGGAATGGAATGGAATGCAATGGAATGTGGAATGGAATGGAATGCAATGAAACGTGGAATGGATTGGAATGGAATTTTGAATGGAATGGAATGGAATTTGGAATGGATAGAATGGATTGTGGAATCGAATGCAATGGAATGTAGAATGGAATGGAATCGATTGTGGAATGGAATGCAATGGAATGTGGAGCGGACCGGAATGGAATCGAATGTGGAATAGAAGGGAATATAATGTGGAATGGAAAGGAATGGAATGTGGAGTGGAATGGAATGGATTATTGAAATGAATGCAATTGAGTGGAAAGTGGAAGGAAATGGAATAGAATGTGGGATGGAATATTTGGAATGTGGAATGCAATTTAGATGTGAATGGAAAGGAATGGAATGGAATGTAGAATGGAATGGAATGTGGAATGGAATGGAATGGAATTTGGAATTGAATGGAATGAAATGTGGAATGGAAAGTGCAATGCAATGGAATGTGCAATGGAATGGATTGGAGTGGAATGGAATGTGGAATGGAATGGAATGGAAAGCAATGTGGAATGGAATGGAATGGAATGTGGAACGGAATAGAATGGAATGTCGAATGGAATGGAATGGAATGTGGAATGGAACGGAATGAAATGGAATGAAATATGGAATGTAATGGAATAGAATATGAAATGGAATGGAATGGAATTTAATGGAATGTGAAATGGAATGCAAATGAATGTGAAATGCAAGGGAATTGAATGTGGAATTGAAGGGAATGGCATGTGGAATGGAAAGGAATGGAATGTAGAATGGAATAGAATGGAATGTGGAATATGTTGGAATGGAATGCGGAATGCAATGTGCAATGGAATGGAATGGAATGGAATGTGCAATGGAATGGAAGGGAATGGAATGCAATTTGCAATGGAATGCAGTGGAATATGCAATTGAAGGGAATGGAATGTGGAATGTAATGGAATGGAATTCAATGAGGAATGGAATGGAATGGAAAGGAATGCGGAATGCAATCGAATGCAATGTGGAATGTAATGGAATGGAATGTGCAATGGAATGTGGAATGCAAAGTGGAATGGAATGGGATGGAATTTGGAATGGAATGGAATGGAATGGAATGTGGAATAGAACGGAATGGAATGGAATGGAATGTGGAACAGAATGGAATGGAATGGAATTGAATGGAATGGAAGGATCAATGGAATGAAATGAAAAATGGAATGCAATGGAATGGAATGGCATGGAATGTGGAATGGAATGGAATGGAATGTGGAATGGAATGTGGAATAGAACGGAATGGAATGGAATGGAATGTGGAACAGAATGGAATGGAATGGAATTGAATGGAATGGAAGGATCAATGGAATGAAATGAAAAATGGAATGCAATGGAATGGAATGGCATGGAATGTGGAATGGAATGGAATGGAATGTGGAATGGAATGTGGATTGGAATGGAATGGAATGTGGAATGGATTGCGGAGTGGAATGGAATGGAACTTGGAATGGAATGGAATGGAATGTGGATTGTAATGGAGTGTAATGTGTAATGGAATGGAAAATGAAATGGAATGTCAAACGGAATGTGACTTGCAATGTGGAATAGAATGTGGAGTGGAAAGTACAATGGAAAAAATGGAACGTGTAATGGAATGGAATGGATCGTGGAATGCAACGGAATGGAAAGTGGAAAAGAACGTGCATCGGAACTTGTAATGGAATGTGCAATGGAATGCGGAATGGAATGGAAAGTGGAAAGGAATGGAATGAAATGTGGAAAGGAATGGAATGGAATGGAATGGAATTCGGAATGGAGTGGAATGTGGAATGCAATGGAATGGAAAGGAACGTGGAGTGGAATGGAATGGAATGTGGAATGGAATGAAATGGAACGTGGAATGGAATGTGTAATGGAATGAGGAATGGAATGGAATGGAATTTGGAATAGAATGGAATGCAATGGTGCGTGGAATTGAATGTGGAGTGGTATGGAATGGAATACGGAATGGAATGTGGAATGGACTAGAATGGAATGGAATGAAATTTGGAATGGAATGCAATGGAATGGAAAGGAATGTGGAATGGAACAGAATGTGTAATGGAATGGATTGCAATATGGAAATGAATGGAGTGGAATGTGGAATGGAATGGAATGGAATGAGGAACGGAATGAAATGTAATGTGGAATTCAATGGATAGGATAGTGGAATCCAAGGTGGATTGGAATGGAATTGAATATGGAATGGAATGTAGAATTGAATGTGGAATGGAATGCAAAGGAATGAAATGTAATGTGGATTTGTATGGAATGGAATGGAAAGGAATGTGGAATGGAATGGAGTGGAATATGGAAACGAATGGAAAGCAATGTGGAATGGAATGGAATGGAATGTGGAATGGAATGGAATAGAAAGTGGAATGGAATGGAATGGAAAGTGGAATAGAACATGGAATGGAACGTAGAATAGAATGGAATGGAATGGAATGTGGAATGGAATGGAATGGTATGTGGTGTGAAATGTAAGTGAATGTGGAATGGAATTGAATTGAATGGAATGTGGAATGCAAAGGAATGGAATGTGGAATGGCATGGAATGCAATGTGCAATGGAATGGAATGTGGAATGGAATGCAGTGGAATGTGGACTGGAATGGAAAGGAAGGTGGAATGAAATGTGGAATGGAATGGAATGTGGATTGGAAAGGAACGGAATGTGGAAATAATTATAATGGAATGTGGAATGGAATGGAATGGAACGTGGAATTTAATGTGGAATGGATTGGAAAGGAATGTGGAATGGAATGTGAAATGGAATGGAATGGAATGGAATGGAATGTGAAATGTAATGGAACGGAATGTGGAATGGATTATGAAATGGATTCGAATGGAATGGAATGGAATGTGGAAAGGATTGTGGAATAGATTGGAATGGAAAGAAGAATGGAATTTGAAATGGAATGTGGAATGGAATGGAGTGGAAAGTGGAATGTCATAGAATGCAATGCAATGTGGAATGGATTGGAACGGAATGGAATGGAATGGAATGCAGAATGGAATGTAATGGAAAGCGGAAGGGAAAGGAATTGAATGCAGAATGTAATTGAATGGAACTTGGAATGAAATGGAATGGAATGCAATGAGGAATCGATTGAAATGGATTGTGGAATAAAATGTGGAATGGAATGGAATGGAATGGAAAGTGGAATGGAATGTGGAATGGAGCGGAATGTTATGCAATGGAATGTGGAGTGGAATGGAAAGGAATGTGGATTGGAGTAGAATTGAATATGGAATGGAATGGAATGGAATGTGGAATGGAATGGAATGGAATGAAATGTGGAATGGAATGGAATGGAATGCAATGCAGAATGGAATTTAATGGAATGTGGAGCGGAATGGAAAGGAATGTGTAATAGAATGGAATGGAAAGTGGAAAGAATTGAAATGGAAATTGGAATGGAACGTGGAATGGAATTGAATTCAATGGAATGTGGAATGGAATGGAATGGAATATGAAATGGGGTAGAATTGAATGTGGAATGGAATGTGAGATACAATGGAGTGGAATTTGGAACGGAATTGAGTGGAATATGGAATGGAATGGAACGGAATGGAATTTGGAATGGATTGGAATTGAATGTATAGTGTAATGGAGTGGAATTTGGAATGGAATGGAATGGAATGTTGAATGGAATTTGGAATTGAATGGAAAGGAATGGAATGGAATGTGGAATATAATGGAATGTGGAATGGAACGGGATGTGGAATGGAATGGATTTGAATGTGGAATGGAATGGAATGGAATGTAGAATGGAATTCAAAGGAATGCAATGTAATGTGGAATGGAATGGAATGGAATGGAATACGGAAAGGAATGGAACGCTGAAAGGAATGGAATGTGGAATGGGATGGAATGGAACGTGGAAAGGAATGTGGAATGGAAATCAATGGAATGGAGTGGAATGTAGAATGGAATGGAATGAAATGCAATGTGTGATGGAATGGAGTGCAATTTGGCATTGAATGGAATGGAATGTGGAATTTAAAGGAATGGAATGCAATGTGGATTGGAATGGATTGGAATGAAATGTGGGATGGAATGGAATGGAATGTGAAAAGGAATGTAATGGAAAGTGGAATGGAATTCAAGGTGGAATGGAATGGAATGGAATGGAATGTGGAATGGAATGGAATGGAATGTGGAATGGAATGGAATGTGAAATGGAATGTGAATTGTAATGAAATGCAATGGAATGTAATGTGGAATGGAATGGAAAAGAATATGGATAGGAATGTGGAATGGAATGGAATACAATGTGGAATGAAATGCAATGGAATGTGGACTGGAATGGAATGGAATATGGAATTGAATGGAATACAATATGGAATGGAATGGAATGGAATATGAAAGGAATGGAAAGGAATGTGAAATGAAAGGGAATGGAATATGGAATGGAATGTGGAATGGAATGTGGAATAGAATCGAATGGAATGTGGAATGGATTGAAATTCAATGCGGAATGGAATGGAATTGAAGGTGGAATGGAATGAAATGGAACGTGGAATGGAAAGGAATGGAATGCAATGTGGAATGGAATGGAATGGAAAGTGGAACGGAATGGAATGGAATATGGAAAGGAATGGAATGAAATGCCACGTGGAATGGAATGGAATGGAATGTGGAATGGAAGGGAATGGAATGGAATATGTAAAGGAATGGAAACGAATGTGGAATGCAATGGAATGGAAGGTTCAATTCCATGGAAAGAATCGTGGAATGGAACGTGGAATAAAACGTGGAATGTAATTGAGTGGAACTTGGAATGGAAAGAGGAATGGAAAGTGAAATGGCATGGAATGGATTGGAATGGAATGGAATGTGCTGTGGAATGGAATGGAACGCGGAATGAAATTTGGAATGGAGTGGAACGGAATGGAATGGAATGTGGAATGGAATGTGGAATGGAATGTAAAGTGGAATGGAATGGAAGGCAATGTGGAATGGAATGGTATGGAATGGAATGGAACGTGGAAAGGAATTGAATGGAATGTGGAATGGATTGTGGAATGGATCAGAATGGAATGTGGACAAGAACATGAAATGGAATGGAATGGAATGTGTAACGGAAGGAATGGAATGTGCAATGGAATGTGGAATTCAAAGCGGAATGGAAAGGGATGGAATTTGGAATGGAATGGAATGCAAAGTGGAATAGAAAGGAATAGAATCGAATTGAATGGGATGTGTAATGGAATGAAAAAGAAAATGGAATGGAATGGAATGGAATGGAATGTGGAATGGAATGGAAAGGAATGGTATGGAATGTAAAGTGGAATTTGGAATGCATTTGAAAGGAAAGGAATGGAATGTGGAATGGAATGTGGAATCGAATTGAATGGAATGTGGAATGGAATGGAATGGAATGTGGAATGGAATGTGGATTGGAATTGAATGGAATGTGGAATGGATTGTGGAGTGGAATGGAAAGGAACGTGGAATGGAATGGAATGGAATGGAACGTGGAATGGAATGGAATGGAATGCGGAATGGAATGGAATGGACTGGAATTTGGAATCGAATAGAATGAAAAGTGGAATGGAAATTGGAATGGAATGGAATGGAATGTGGACAGCAATGTGCAGTGGAATGGAATGGCATGTGGAATGGAATGTGGAATGGAATGGATTGGCATGTGGAATGAAATGTGGAATGGAATGGAATGTGGAAAGGATTGGAATGTAATGTGGAATGAAATGTTATGGAATGCGGAATGTAATGTGGACTGGAATGGAATGGAATGTGGAAAAGAATGTGGAATCAAATGTGGAACGCAATGTGAATTGCAATAAAATGTGGTATGGAATGTGGAATGGAATGTGGAATGGAATGGGCTAAAAGGCGGAATGGAAATTGGAATGGAATGTGGAAAGTAATAGAATGCAATGTGCAATGGAATGGAATGGAAAGTGGAATGGAATAAAATGGAGTGTGGAACGGAATGGAATGGAATGTGGAATGGAATGGAAATAATGTGGAATGAAATTGAATGGAATGGAATGTGGAATGGAATGTGGAATGGAATGGAATGGAATGTGGAATGGAATGGAAAGGAAGGTGGAATGGAATGGAATGGAATGTGGAAGGGAATGTGGAATGGAATGTGTAAGGGAATCTGGAATGCAATGTAATGGAATGTGGAGTGGAATGTGCAAAGGAATGGAATGGAATGTGGAAGGGAATGTGGAATGCAATGTGGAATGGATGGTGGAATGGAATGCAATGGAATGTGGAATGCAATGGAATGGAATGGGAATGGAATAGAATGGAACGTGGAATGGAATGTGGAAAAGAATGTGGAAAGGAATGGAAAGGAATGTGGAATCTAATGTGGAATGTAATGGAATGGAATGTGGAAGTGATAGTGGAATGGAATGTGGACTGGAATGTGAAATGGAATGCAAAGTGGAATGGAATGGAATTGAATGTGGAATGGAATGCGGAAAGGAATAGAAAGGAATGTGAAACGGAATGTGGACTCGAATGGAATGGAATGTGGAATGGAATGCAATGGAATGTGAAATTGAATGTGTAAAGGAATGGAATGGAATGTGGAATACAATGGCATGTAAGGTGGAATGGAATGGAGTGGAATGTGGACTGGAATGTGGAATAGAATGTGGAATGGAATGTAATGGAATTTGGAATGTTATGTGGAATGGAATGCAATGGGATTTGGAATTGAATGTGGAAAGGAAAGGAATGTTGAATAAATTGGTATGGAATGTGGAATGGATTGGAAAGGAATGTGGAATGGAATGTGGAATAGATTGCGGAATGGAATGGAATGGAATGCGGAATGGAACGTGGAATGGAATGGAATGTGTACTGGAGTGTGTAATAGAATGTGGAATGGAATGTGGAATGCAATTTGGAGTGGCATGTGGAATTGAAGGGAATGGAATGTGGAATGGAATGTGTAATGGATCGTGGAATGGAATGGAATGGAATGTGGAATGGAACTTCTAATGGAACGGAATAGAATGTGGAAAGGAAGGTGGAATGGAATGTGGAACCGATCGTGGAATGGAATGGAATGGAATGTGTAATGGAAAGTGGAATGGAATGGAATGGAACGTGAAATTGAACTTGGAATGGAAAGTGGAAAGGAATGTAGAATGGAATGTGAAATGGAACGCGGAATGCAATGGAATGGAAAGTGTAATGGAAGGTGGAATGGAACGGAAAGGAACGTAGAATGGAATGTGGAATGGAATGGGGTACGGAACTTGGCACAGAATGGAAAGGAACGTGGAATGGAATGTGGAATGGAGTGTGGAATGGAAGGTGGATTGGAATGGAATGGAATGTGGAATGGAATGTGGAATGGAATGGAATGGAATGGAATAGAATGTGGAATGTAATGTGGAAAGGAATGTGGAGTGGCATGTGGAATTGAAGGGAATGGAATGTGGAATAGAATTTGAAATTGAATGTGGAATGGAACGTTTACTGTAACGGAATGGAATGTGTAATTGAATGTGGAATGGATCATGGAATGGAATGGAATGGAATGTGGAATGGAAGGTGGAATGGAATGTAGAATGGATCATGGAATGGAATGGAATGGAAGTTGGAATGGAACGTGGAATGGAATGGAGTGGAATGAGGAGAGGAAACTTTAATGGAATGTGGAATGGATCGTTGAATGGAATGGAATGTGTAATGGAATGTGGTATGGAGTGGAATGGAACGTGGAATGGAACGTGTAATGGAATGTAGAACGGATTGTGGAATGGAATGTGGAATAGAACGGAATGGAATGTGGATTGGATTGTGGAATGGATAATAGAATTGAATGTTTGGAATGTGGAATAGAATGGGAAATGGATTGAGGAATGGAATGTGGAATGGAACGTTATGGAATGTGTAATGGGATGTGGAATGGAATGTGGAATGGAAATCGAAATGGAATGGAATGGAATGTGGAATAGAATGTGGAATGGAATGGAATGGAATGTGGAATGGAACTTGGAATGAAACGTGGAATGGAACTTGGAATGCAATGTGGAATGGAAGGTGAAATGGAATGTGGAATGGAATGTGGAATGCAATAGAATGGTACGTGGAATGGAATGCAATGGAACGTAGAATGGAATGTGGAAGGGATCGTGGAACAGAAAGTGGAATGGAATGGAATTGAACGAGGATTGGAATGTGGAACGGAATGTGGAACAGAAAGTGGAATGGAATGTGGAATGGAATGTGCAATGGAAAGGAATGGAATGTGTAATGGAAAGGAATGGAATGTGGAAAGAAATGGAAAAGAATGTGGAATGGAACGGAATGGAATTTTGACTGGAAAGGTATGGAGTGGACTGTAGAATGGAAGTTTTAATGGAAAGTGGAATGGAATGGAATGGAACGTCGAATGGACCGTCAATGGAACGTGGCATGGAAGGTGGAATGAAGCGTGGAATGGAATGAAATAGAACATTGAATGGAATGTGGAATGGAATTGGGAATTTAATGGAATGTAATGTGGGAAGGAATGCAATCGAATATGGAATAGAATGTGGAATGGAATGGATTGGAATGCGTAATGGAATGTGGAATGGAATGGAATGGAATGGAATGCGGAAGGAAATGTGGAATAAATTGTGGAAAGAAATGTGGAATGGAACGTTTTATCTAACGGAATGGAATGTGGAAAGGAATGTGAAAGGGAATGCGTAATGCATCGAGGAATGAAATGGAATGGAATGTGGAATGGAACGTGGAATGGAGTGGAATGGAGTTGAATGGAACGTGGAATCGATCGTGGAACGGAACATGGAAAGAAATGTGGATTGGAACGTGTAATGGAATGTGTAATGGAATGTGGAAAGGAACGTGAATTGGAATGGAATTTAAAGTGGAATGGAAGGTGGAACGCCATGTAAGGGAACGTGGAATGGAATGTGGAATGGAAGGTGGAATGGAAAACGGAATGGAATGAAAAAGAACGTGGAATGGAATGTGAAATTCATTGTGGAATGGAAAGTGGAATGGAATGGAATGTGGAATGGAATCAGGAATGGAATGTGGAATGGAACGTGGAATAGAATGGAAAACAATGGAATGTGAAATGCAATCTGGAATGGAATGTATTGGAATGTGAAATGGAATGTGGAATGGAATGTGTAAAGGAACGTAATGGAATGTGGAATGGAAAGTGGATTGGAATGTGGAATGGAAAGTGTAATGTAATGGAATGGAATGTGGAATGGAAATTGGAATTTATTGGAATGTAACATTGAATGGAACTTGGAATGAAACGTGGAATGGAACGTTGAATGGAAAGTGGAATGGAATGTGGAATATAACGTGGAATGGAATGGAATGGAAATTGTAATTGAAGATGGAATGGAATGGAATGGAATGTGGAGTGGAATGTGGAATGGATCTTGGAATGGAATGGAATGGAACGTGGATTGTAATGTGGAACGGAATGTGGAATAGAAAGTGGAATGGAATGTGTAATGGAAAGGAATGGAATGTGGAAAGGAATGGAATGGAAAGTGGAATGGAATGAAAAGGAATGTGGAAAGGAATGTGAAACAAATGTGCCATGGAATGTGGAAAGTAATGGAATGGAATGTGGAGTAGAATGTGGAATGCAATGGAATGGAATGCGGCATGGAGTGCAATCCAATGATAAGGAATATGGAATGGAATGGAAAGTAAAGTGGAATGGAATGTGGAATGGAATGTGGAAAGTAACGTGGAATGGAGGGTGGAAAGGAATGGAATGGATAGTGGAAAGAAACGTGGCATGGAATGTGGAATGGAAGTTGGAATGGAATGTGGAAAGTAATGGAATGAAATATGGAATGAAATGGGGATTGAAATGGAATGGAATGTGGAATTGAATGGAATGGAATGTGGAATGGAATGTGGAATAGAATTTAACGGAAAGTGGAATGGAATGTGGAATGCAGTGGAACGGAATGGAAAGGAATGGAATGTGTAATGGAATGGAATCGAATGCCATGGAATTTAGAATTGCATGTGAATTGGAATGCAATGGAATATGGAATGGAATGTGGAATGAAATGCCATAGAAGTACGATGGAATGTAGAATGGAAAGTGGAATGGAATGGAATGGAATGTGGAATGGAAAGAAATGTAATGTGGAATGTTAAGGAATGGATAATGGAATGGAATGGAATGGATAGTGGAATGGAATGGAATGCAATGTATTGGAATGTGGAATGGAATGCAACAGAATATGGAATGGAATGGAATAGAATGTGGTATGGAATGTGGAATGGAATCTGGAATGGAATGGAATGGAATGTGCAATGGAACGTGAAATGGATTGTGGAATTTACTGGATTGGAATGTGGAATGGAATATGCAATGGAATGGAATGGAACGTGGAATGGAATGTGGAATGCAATGTGGAATGGAACGTGCAATGGAAAGTGGAATTGAATGTGGAATTTAACGTGGAATGGAAAGTGGAATGTAATGTGGAATGGCAAGGAATGAAATGTGGAAAGGAATGGAAGGGAATGTGGAATGGAATGGAATGGAATGTGGAATGGAGTGTGGAATGGAATGGAATGGTATCTGGAATAGAATCTGGAGTGGAATGGAATTGAATACGGAATGGAATTTAATGGTATGGTATGGAATGTGGAATGCAAGGGAATGGAATCTGCAATGGAATGTGGAGTTGAATAGAATGGAATATGGAATGGAACGTGGAATGGAAAGTGGAAGGGAATCGAATAGAATCTGGAATGGAAGGGAATGAATGTGGAATGAAACCTGGAATGGAATGGAATTGAATCTGGCATGAAATTCAATGGAATGTGGAATGGAAAGGAATAGTGTGTGGAATGGAACGGAATGGTATGGAATGTGGAATGGAGTGGAATGTGGAATGAAATGAAATGTGGAATGGTGTGGAATGGAATGTGGAAAGGAATGGAATGGAATGTGGAATAGAATGTGGAATGGAGTGCAATGGAATGTGGAATGGAATGCGAAATGAAATGGAATGGATTGTGGAATGCATTGTGGAATGGAATGTGGAATAGAAAGGATTGGAAAGCGGAATGGGATGTAGAATGGAATTTGGAATTGAATGGAATGGAACGTGGAATGGACTGTGGAATGGAAGGTGGAATGAAACGTGGAATGGAACTTGGAATGGACTGGAAAGGAACGTGGAATGGAAAGTGGAATGGAAATTGGAAGGTAACGTTGAAAGGAATGTGGAAGGTAATGTGGAATGATAAGGAATGGAATGGGGAATGCAATTGAATGGCAAGTGGAAAGGAATATAATGGAATGATAAATTGAATGTGGAATGGAAAGCAATGTGGAATGGAATTTAATGGAATGGAATGGAGTGCAATGGAATTTAATGGAATGTGGAATGGAAGGTGGATTGGAATGGAATGGATAGTGTAATGAAATGCGAAATGAAATGGAATGGAATATTGAATGGAAAGTGGAATGGAACGTGGACTGGAATGCGGAAGGGAATATGGAATGGAATATGGAATGGAACGTGGAATGGAATGGAATGGAACGAGGAATGGAATGGAATGGAATATGGTAAGGAATGGAAAGGAATAAAGAAGGCAATGTGGAATGGAACGGAATGTGGAATGGAATGTGGAATGGAAATGAATGGAGTGTAGAATAAATGTGGAATGGAATGTGGATTGTAATGGAATTTGTAATGCAATGGAATGGAATGTGGATGGAATGGAATGGAATGTGGAATGGAATGGAATGTGAAATGGAATGCGGAATGGAATGTGGAATGGAATGAAATGGAACGTGGAATGGAGTGGAATGGAACGTGGAATGGAATGCAAAGGAATTCGGAATACAATGGAATGGAGACGTGGAATGGAATGGATGGTGGCACAGAAATGAATGGAACATGGAATTGAACGTAATGGAACGTGGAATGCAATGGAATGGAACATGGAATGGAATGGAAGGTAATGTGGAATGGAACGGAATGTAATGTGGAATGGAATATGGAATGGAAAGTGTAATTGAATGGAAAGGAATGTGCAATGGATTGTGTAATGGAATGGAATGGACCATGGAATGGAACAAGGAATTTAAAGTGGAATGGAACATGGAATGGAACGTGGAATGTAACTCGAAATGGAATGGAATGGAGTGGAATGGAATCTGGAATGGAAAGTAAAGGAATGTGGAATGGAATGTGGAATGGAATGGAATGCAATGGAATGAGGAATGGAATGGAATGGAATGGAATGGAATGTGGAATGGAATGGAATAAAACGTGGAATTGATAAAATGTAGTGTGGAATGGAATGGAACGGTATGGAATGTGGAATGGAATGGAAAGGTATGGAATGTGCAAACGAATACAATGGAATGGAATGGAATGGAATGTGGTAGGGAATGGAATGGAATGGGGAATGGAATGGAATGGACTGTGGAAAGGAATGGAATGGAATGTGGAATGGAACAGAATGGATCGTGGATTGGAATGCAATGGAAAGTGGATTGGAATGGAATTGAATGTGAAATGGAATGTGGAATGGAATGTGAAATGGAATGTGGAATGGAATGTGAAACGGAATTGAACGGAATATGGAATGGAATGGTATGAAACCTGGAATGCAATGGAATGGAACCTGGAATGGAACGTGGAAATTAATGTGGAAGTTATGTGGAATGGAATGGAATGGAATGTGGAATGGAAAGTGGAATGGAAAGCAGTGGACTCTGGAATGAAATGAGGAATAGAATGGAATGGAATGTGGAATAGAACGGAATGGAATGTGGAATGGAACATGGAATGGAACGTGAAATCGAACGTGGAAATTAATGGAATGGAATGTGGAATGGAATTTGGAATGGAAACTGGAATGGAATGGAATGGAATGTGAAATCGAATGTGGAGAGGAATGGAATGGAATGTGGAATGGAATGAAATGGAATGAGGAAGGGAATGTGGAAAGAAATGCAATGGAATGTGGAATGGAATGTTGAATGGAATGTGGAACGGAAAGGAATGGATGGTGGAATGGAATGTTGAATGGAAAGTGAAAAGGAATGAAATGGAATGTGGAATGGAACGGGAAATAGAATGGAATGGAACGTGCAATGGAAAGTGAAATGGAACAAGGAAATGAACGAGGAATGGAATGTGCAATGGAATGGAATGGAATGTGGAATGGATTGGAATGGAAAGTGGAATGGAATGTGGAAGGAATGGAATGGAATGTGGAAAGGAATGGAAAGGAACGTGGATTGGATTGTGGAATGGAATGTGGAATGTAATGGAATGGAATGTGGAATGGAATGTGGAATGTAATGGGGTATGGAATGTGGATTTAATGGAATGGAATGTGGAATGGATTTTGAAGTGGAATGTGGAATGCAATGGAAAGGAATGGGGAATGGAATGTGGAATGGAATAGGGAATGGAATTTGGAATGGAATTGAAGGGAATGCGGAATGTAATGTAAAGGAATGGAATGTAACGGTATGTTGAGTGCAATGTGCAATGGAATGGAATTGGATGGAATGAAATTAGGAATGGAATGGAATTGGATGCAATCTGGAATGGAATGCAATGGAATGTTTAATGGAATGGAATGAAATGTGGAATACAACGGAAAGGAATTCAATGTGGAATGGAATCGAATGGAATGTAATGTGGAATGGAATCGAATGGAATGTGGAATGGAATAGAATGAAGGTGGAATGCAATTGAATGGAACGGAATGTGGAATAGAATGGAATTGAATGGAAAGGAACGGAATGGTATGTCGAATGGAATGGAATGTGGAAGGCAATGGAATGTGGAATGGAATGGAATGTGGAATGGAATGGAATGGAATGTAGAATGGAATGTTGAATGGAATGGAATGGAATGGAATGAAATGTATAATGGATGGAATGTAAAGCAATGTGGAATGGAATGGACTGGAATGTGGCATAGAAAGGAATGGAATGTGGTATGCAATGTGGAATGGTAAGGAATGGAACGGAATGTGGAATGGAATGGAATGGAATGTGGAATGTAACGTAATGCAATGTGGAATGGAAAGGAGTGGAATGTGGAAGCGAATGGAATGGAATGTGGAATGGAATAAAATGTATCGTGGATTGCAATCGAAAGGAATGTGGATTGGAATGGAATGGAATGTGGAATGGAATGGAATGGAATTGAATGGAATGTGCAATGGAATATGGAATGGAATGTGAAATGGAATGTGGAATTGAATGTGAAAAGGAATTGAATGGGGTATGGAATGCAATGGAATGGAACCTGGAATACATTGTAATTTAACGTGGAATGGAGCGTGGAAAGTAATGTGGAAGTAATATGGAATGGAGTGGAATGGAGTGGAATGGAATGCAATGGACTGTGGAATGGAATGAGGAATAGAATGCAATCGAATATGGAATGGAACGTGGAATAGAATGGAATTGAATGTGGAATGGAATGTGGAATGGAAAGTGGAATGGAAAGTGGAAATTAATGGAATGTAATGTGGAATAGAATTTTGAATGGAAAGTGAAACGGAATGGAATGGAATGTGGAATCGAATGTGGATTGGAATGGAATGGAATGTGGAACAGAATGAAATTGAATGTGGAATGGAATGTGGAATCGAATGTGGATTGGAATGGAATGGAATGTGGAACAGAATGAAATTGAATGAGGAATGGAATGTGGAACGAAATGGAATGGAATGTTGACTGGAATGTTGAATGGAATGTGGAATGGAATGTGGAATGGAAAGGAATGGAAGGTGGAATGGAATGTTGAAAGGAATGTGGAATGCAATGTGGAATGTAAAGGAATGGAAGGTGGAATGGAATGTTGAATTGATAGTGGAATGGAATGGAATGCAACGTCGGATGGAATGTGGAATGGAATGGAATGGAACGTGCAATGGAATGTGGAATGGAATGAGGAATGCAACGTGGAATGGAATGTGTAATAGAATGGAATGGAATGTGGAATGGAATGGAACTGAAAGTGGAAAGTAATGTGGAAGGAATAGAATGGAATGTGGAATGGAATAGAATGGAATGTGGAATGGATTGTGGAATGGAATGTGGAATGAAATGGAATGGAACGTTGAATGGAATGTGGAATGTAATGGGGTGTGAAATGTGGATTTTAATGGAATGGAATGTGGAACGGATTTTGAAGTGGAATGTGGAATGCAATGGTATGGGATGGAGAATGGAATGTGGAATGGAATGGGGAATGGAATGTGGAATGGAATGGGGAATGTATATTGGAATTGAATTGAATGGAATGTGGAATGCAATGTAATGGAATGGAATGGAATGTATAATGGAAATTGGAATGGAATTTGGAATACAATGGACAGGAATGAAATGGAATGTCTAACCGAATGGAATGTGGAATGGAATGGAATGTAGAATGTAATGTAATGGTATGTGGAATGGAATGTGCAATGGAATGGAATTGGATGGAATGAAATTAGGAATGGAATGGAATTGAATGCAATGTACAATGGAATGCAATGGAATGTTTAATGGAATGGAATGGAATGTGGAATACAACGGAAAGGAATTAAATGTGGAATGGAATGTAATGGAATGCAATGTGGAGTGGAATCGAATGGAATGTGGAATGGAATAGAATGAATGTGGAATGCAATTGAATGGAACGGAATTTGGAATGCAATGGAATTGAATGTGGAGTGGAATGGAATCAAATGTAATGTGGAATGGAATGTGGAATTGAATGGAAAAGAATGGAATGGGATGTTGAATGGAATGGAACGTGGAATGGAATGGAATGTGGATTGGAATGGAATGGAATGTAGAAGGCAATGTGGAATGGAATGGAATGGAGTGGAATGAAATGTAGAATCGAATGGAATGCAATGCAATGTGGAATGGAATGGACTGGAATGTGGCATAGAATGGAATGGAATGTGGAATGCAACAGAATGGAATGCAATGTGGAATGGAAAGGAATGGAATGGAATGTTGAATGGAATGGAATGGAATGTGGAATGGAATGGAATGGAATGCAATGTGGAAAGGAATGGAATGGAATGCAATGTGGAATGGAATAGAATGGAATGCAATGTGGAATGCAATGGAATGGAATGCAATGTGGAATGGAATAGAATGGAATGCAATGTTGAATGGTATGTGGAGTGGAATGGAATGGAATATGGAATGGAATGGAAAGGAATGTGGAAATTAATTTGGAAAGGAAAGGAATGTGGAATTAATTTGGAATGGAAAGGAATGGAATGCAATGGAATGTGGAATGGATTGGAAAGTGGAATGGAGTGGAATGCAATGTGGAATGGAATGGAATGGAATGGAATATGGAATGGAATGGAATGGAATGTGGAATGGAATTGATATGAATGTGAAATGGAATGGAATGGAATGTGGAATTGAATGTGGTTTCGATTGGAATTGAATGTGGAATGGAAGGTGGAATTGAATGGAATGGAGTGCAATGGAATCTGGAATGGAATGGAATCGAATGTGGAATGCAATGGAATGCAATGCAATGTAGAATTGAATGCAATGGAATGCAGAATGGAATGGAATGCAATACGGAATGGAATGGAATTGAATGTGGAACGGAATGGAATGGAATGTGGAATGGAATGGAATGGAAGGTGGAATGAAATTGAATGAAAAGTGTAATGGAATGTGGAATGGATTGAATGGATAGTGGAATGGAATGGAATGGAACGTGGAATGGAATGTGGAATTGAATGGAATGGAAGGTGGAATGAAATGTGGAATGGAATGGAATGGAATGAAATGTGGAACGGAATTGAATGGATTGTGGAACGCAATGGAATGGAATGGGAACGGAATACATTACAATGTGGAATGGAACGGAATGGAATGTGGAATGGAATGTGGAATGCAATGGAATGTGGAATGGAATGGAATGTGGAATGCAATGTAAATGAATGGAATGTGAAATAGAATGAAAAAGAAAGTGGAATGGAAGTTGGAAAGGAATGGAATATAATGTGGAATGGAATATGGAATGGAAAGGAATGAAATGCAGAATGAAATGTGGAAAGGAATAAATAGAATTTGGAATTGAATGGAAAGGATTGGAATGTGGAATGGAAGGAAGAATGGAATGGAATGGATTGTGGAATGGAATGGAAAGGAATGAGGAATGGAATGGAATGTGGAATGGAATGGAATGGATTGTGGAATGGAATGGAATGCAATGTGAAATGGAAGGTGGAATGGAATGTTGAATGGAAAGCCAAATTGAATGAAATGGAACGTGGAATGGAAAGGAATGGATCGTGCAATGGAACGGAATGGAACTTGGAATGGAATGTGGAATGAAACGTGGAATGAAACACAGAATGGAATGTGGAATGGAATGGAGTGGAATGTGGAGTGGAAAGTGGAATGGAATTGAATCGAATCTGGAATGGAATGAGGAATGGAAAGGAATGGAATGTCATTGGAATATGGAATGGAATGTGGAATGGATTGTTCAACGAAAAGTGGAAAGGAATGTGTAATGGAACGGAATGGAATGTAGAATGGAATGTGGAATGGAATGTGGAATGGAACGTGGAATAGAACGTGGAATGGAATGGAATGGAAGATGGAATGGAATGTGTAATGGAAAGGAATAGAATGTGGAATGGAATGTGCAATGGAAAGTGGAATTGAATGGAATGAAATGTCGAATGGAATGTGAAGTGGAATGGAATGGTATGTGGAATGGAATGCAATGTCATGTGTAATGGAATGTTGAGTGCAATGTGGAATTGAATGTGTATTGGAAAGGAATGGAATGCGGAATGGAACGTGGAATGGAATGGAATGCAAAGTGCAGTGGAACGTGGAATGCATCGTGGAAGGGAACGTGGAATGGAATGAAATGTGGAATGGAATGGAATGGAAAGTGTAATGGAATGGGATATGGAATGTGGAATTGAATGCTGAATGGATTTTGGAATGGAATGGAATGGTATAGAATATGGAATGGAATGGAATGGAATGTGAAAAGAACGTGGAATGGAACGTGGAATGTAATGTAATGGAACGAGGAATAGAAGGTGAAATGGAATGGAATGGAACGTGCTTGAAATGTGGGATGTAATGGAATGGAATGTGGAAGGGAATGTCGAATGGAATGTGGAAGGGAATGTTGAAATGAAAGTGGAATGGAATGGAATGGAATGTGGAATGGAATGGAATGGAATGTGAAATGGAATGTAGAATGGAATGTGGAACGGAATGTGGAATGGAACCTAGAACGGAATATCGAATGGAATGGAATGGAACCAGTAATGGAATGTGGAAAGGAATGAAA
Organism: Pongo abelii; assembly: GCF_028885655.2. Taxonomy (NCBI): domain Eukaryota; kingdom Metazoa; phylum Chordata; class Mammalia; order Primates; family Hominidae; genus Pongo; species Pongo abelii. Next base: position 7,168,244 of record NC_071999.2, read on the forward strand.
TGGAATATGCAATGGTATGTGTAATGGAATGTGGAATGCAATGGAATGGAATGGAATGGAAAATGGAATGGAACGTTGAATGGAACGTGGAATGGAATGGAATGGAAAGTGTAAAGGAATGTAGAATGAAATGGAATGAAATTTGGAATGCAATGTGGAATTGAATGTGGAATGTAATGGAATAGAATGTGGAATGGAATTGAATGGAATGTGGAATGGAATGTGGAATGGACTGGAACGGAATGTGGATTGGAATTTAGAGTGGAAGGTGGAGTGGAATGTGGAATAGAATGGAATGGAATGTGGACTGTAAAGGAATTCAATGTGGTATGGAAAGTTTAATGGAATGTGCAATGGAATGGAATGGATTCTGGAATGGAATGGAATGGAATGGTATGGAATATGGCATGGATTGTGGATTGGAATGGAATGGAATTGTATGTAACGCGGAATGGAAAGGAAAGGAATGTGGAATGGAACTTGGAAAGGAACGGGGAATGGAACGTGAAATGGAACATTGAATGGAAGGTGGAATGGAATGGAATGTAACGAGGAAGGCAATGTAGAATGGAAACGAATGGAAAGTGTAATGGAATGTGGGATGGAATGGAAGAGAATGAGGAAAGGAATATGGAAAGGAAAGTGGAACAGAATTTGGAATGATACTTGGAATGGAATGTGGAATGCAATTGAATGAAATGTGGAATGGATTGGTATAGCATGTGGAATAGAATCGAATGGAATGGAAAGTGGAATAGAATGAAATGGAATGGAATAGAACGGAATGCGGAATGGAATGGAATGGAATGTGGAATGTAATGTAATGGAATCGAATGCGATATTGAATGAAATGCAATGTGGAATGGAATGGAATGGAATGGGGAAAGGAATGAAATTCAATGTGGAATGGAATGCAATGGAAAGTGCAATGGAATGTGGAATGGACTGTGGAATGGAATGTGCAATGTAATGCAATGGAATGTGGAATGGAATTAAATGGAATGTCGAATATAGTGGAATGGAATTCAATGTGGATTGGAATGGAACGGAATGTGGAATGGAATGGAACGGAATGTGGAAGTGAAAGGAACATGGAATGGAATGGAATGGAATGTGAGTTGGAATGGTATGGAATATGTAATGGAATGGGTGAAAGGAAAGGAATGAAATATGGAATGGAATGTAGAATGCTTGGAATGGAAAGTGGAATGGAATGGAATGGAATGTGGAATGGAATGTGGAATGCAATGTAAAGGAAAGTGGAATGGAATGTTGAATGAGATGGAATGGAATATGTAATGGAATTTGGAAAGTAATGGAATGGAATGCAGAATGGAATCTGAAATGGAATGGTATGGAATGTGGAATGGAATGGAATGGGATGTGGAATGGAATGTGGAATGGAATGGAGTGGAATGTGGAATGGTATCTGGAATGGAACGTGGAATTGAATGGAATGGAAGGTAGAATGCAATGAAATTTAATGGAATGGAATGCAATGTGGAATGGAATGGAATGGAATGCAATGTGGAATGGAATGGAATGGAATGCAATGTGGAATGGAATGGAATTGAAAGTGGAATGGAATGGAATGCAATGTGGAATGGAATGTTCAATGGAATGGAATTGAATGGAATGTGGAATATAATGGAATGGAATGTGGAATGGAATGGAACGGAATGTGGAATAGAATGTGGAATGGAATGCAATGGAAATTGCAATGGAATGGAAAGTAATGTGTAACGCAATGGAATGGAATGTGGAATAGAACGGATTGGAAAGTGGAATGAAATGGAATAGAATGGGGAATGGAATGTGAAATGGAATGGAATGGAATGGAACGTGGAATAGAGTGTAGAATTGATGGAATGGAATTTGCAGTGGAAAGGAATAGAATGTGCAATGAAACGTGCAACAGAATGAAAAGGAATGTAATGTGGATTGGAATGTGGAAAGGAATTTAATGAAATGTGGAATGGAAAGGTATGGAATGTGGAATGGAATGTGGAATGGAGAGTGGAATTGAATGGAATGGAACGTGTAATGGAATGTGGAATGGAATGCAATGGAATGTGGAATTGAATGGAATGGAATGAGGAATGGAATATGGAATGCAATGTGGAATGGAATGGAATGGAATGAGGAATGGACTGTGTAATGGAATGTGGAACGGAACGTGGAATGGAATGTGGAATGGAATGTGGAGTGGAATAGAATGGAATTGAATGGCATTTGAAATGGAATGGAATGGAATTTGAAATGGAATGGCATGGAATTTGGAATGGAATGTGGTCTGGAATGTGAAATGGAATGGAATCGAATGTTGAATGGCATGGAATGGAATGTGGAATGGAATGTGGAATGAAATGCAATGGAAAGTGTAGTGGAATGTGGTATCGAATGAAATGGAGTGGAATGTGGAATGGAATGTGGAATGGAATGCAATGGAATGTGGAATGGAATGTGGAATGGAATTTAATGGAATGTGGAATGGAATGTGGAATGGAATGGAATGGAATGGAATGTGGAATGAAATGGAATGGAATGTGGAATGGAATGGAAAGGGATGTGGAATGGAATGAAAATGAATGTGGAATGCAAAGGAATGGAATGTGGAATGGAATGCATTGGAATGTGGAATGGAATTTAATGGAATGTGGAATGGAATGGAATGGAATGGGATGTGGAATGGAATTTGGAATTGATGGAATAGAATTTGAAATGGAATGGAATGGAATGTGGAATGGAATGAGCAATGGAATGGAATGGAATGAATTTTGGAACAGCATTTGGAAAGGAATGGAGTGGAATGTGGAATGGATTGTGGAATGGAACGGAATAGAATGTGGAATGGAATGTGGAATGGAATGTGGAATGGAATGGAAACTAATGGAATGTGGAAAGGAATTTGGAATGGAATGGAATCAAATGGCTAATGGAATGTGGAATAGTATGGAATGGAATGCGGAATGGAATGGAATGGAAAGTGGAACGGAATGGAATGGAACGTGGAATGGAACGTGGAAAGGAATGTTGAATGGAATGTGGAATGTAATGGTATGTGGAATAGAATGGAATGGAATGCAATAAATGATGGAATGGAATGTGGAATGGAATGGAATGGAATGTGGAATGGAATGGATACGAATGAAATGTGAAATGGAACGGAATAGAATACAGTGGAATGGAAAGTGGAATGGAATGGAATGTGAAATGGAATAGAATGTGTATTGGAATGAAATGGAATGGAATGTGGAATGGATTTGAATGGAATGTGAAATGGAATGGAATGGAATGGAATGGAATGTGAAATGGAATGGAATGGAATGTGGAATGCAATAGAATGTGGAATGGAACGTAATGGAATGGAACGTGGAAAGGATTGGAATTGAACATGGAATACAATGGAAAGGAATGTGGAAAGGAATGGATTGGAATGTCCAATGGAATGTGGAATGGAATGGAATTGAATGTGGAATGGAATGTGGAATGGAATGGAAAGGAACGTGAAATGGAATGAAATGGAATGTGGAATGGAATATGGAATGGAATGTGCAATTCAATGTAGATTGATATGTGGAATGCAATTTGCAGTGAATTGTGGAATAGAATGTGGAATGGAATGTGGAATGGAATGTGGAATGCAAAGTGGAATGGAATGGAATAGAATGTGGAATGGAAAGTGGAATTGATCAGGGAATGGAACATGCAAAGGAAACTAGAATGGAACGTGGAAAGGAACGTGCTATGGAAAATGAAATGGAACATGGAATGGAAAGTGGAATGGGATTTGTAATGGAATGTGGAATGGAAAGTGGAATGGAAAGGAATGTACCATGGAATGGAATGTGGAATGAACTGGAATAGAAAGTGGAATGGAACGTGGAATAGAATATGGAAAGGAAAGTGGAATGGAACGTGGAATGGATTGTGGAATGGAATGTGGAAGGCAACGTGGCATGGAATGGAATGGAATGGAATGGAACGTGGAATGGAACGTGCAATGGTTCCTGTAATTGAAAGTGGAATGGGTCGTGGAATGGAACTGGAATGGAATGTGGTATGGAATGTGGAATGGAATATGGAATGGAACGTGAAATTGAATGGATTGGAATGTTGAATGGAAAGTGGAATGGAACGGAGTGGAATGACGAATAGAATGTGGAATGGAATGTGGAATGGTATGGAATGGAATGTGGAATGGAACATGGAATGGAATATTGAATGGAAAGGCATGGAATGTGGAATGGAACATGGAATGGAAGTGGAACTGAATGGAGTGGAACGTGGAATGGAATGTGGAATGGAATGGAAAGGAATGTGGAATTCAATGGAATGGAATGTGGAATGGAATATGGAATGGAATGTGGAATGGAGTGTAATGGAATGAGGAATGGACTGTGGAATGGAATGTGGAACGGAACGTGGAATGGAATGCAGAATGGAATGTGGAGTGGAATAGAATGGAATTGAATGGTTATGAAATGGAATGGAATGGAATGTGAAATGGAATGTCAAGGATTATTGAATGGAATGTGGACTGGAATGTGAAATGGAATGGAATTGAATGTTGAATGGAATGGAATGGAATGTGGAATCGAATGTGGAATGAAATGGAATGGAAAGTGGAGTGGAATGTGGTATCGAATGAAATGGAGTGGAATGTGGTATTGAATGTGGAATTGAATGGAATGGAATGTGGAATGGAATGTGGAACGGAATAAAATAGAATGTGGAATGGAATGTGCAATGGAATGTGGAATGGATTGTGGAATGGAAAGGAATGGTTCGGAATGTGGAAAGGAATGGTGAAAGGAATGGAATCAAATGTGGAATGGAATGTGGAATAGAATGGAATGGAATGTGGAATGGAAGGGAATGGAATGCGGAATGGAATGGAATGGAATGTAGAATGGAATGTGAAATGGAATGGAATGGAATGTAGAAAGGAAAGGAATGGAATGTGGAATGGAATGGAATGTGGAATAGATTGAAATGGATTGGAAAGAAATGGAATGGAATGTAGAATGGAATGGAATGGAATGTGGAATGGAATGGATTGGAATGGAATGGAATGTGAAATCGCGTGGAATGCAAAGTGGAACGGAATAGAATGTGGAACGGAAAGGAAAGGAATGGAATGGTGAATGGTATGTAATGGAATTGAATGGAATGTTTCAAGGAATGGAATGGAATGTGGAATGGAATAGAATGTGGAATGAAGTGGAATGGAATGTGGAATGGAATGGAATTCTTGGAATGTGGAATGGAATGGAATGGAATTGAATGGAATGTGGAATGGAATGCAGTGAAATGTGGAGTGGAATAGAAAGTGGAATGGAATGAAATGGAATTCAATGGAATGTGGAATGGAATGGAATAGAATGTGGAATGGAATGAAATGGAATGGATTGTGGAATGGAATAGAATTTGGAATGGAATGAAGTGGAATGGAATTTGTAATGGAATGGAATGTGGAATGGAATGGAATGGAACTTAACGGAATTGTAATGGAATGGAGTGGAAATTGGAATGGAATAGTATGTGGAATGCAATGAAATGGAATGGAATGTGGAATGAAATGGAATGGAATGTGGAATGGAATGGAATGGAATATGGAATGGAATGGAATATGGAATGGAATGGCAAGGAATGGAATCTGGAATGGAGTGTGGAATGGAATGGTATGGAACGGAATGGAAAGTGGAATGGAATGGAATCTAATCTGGACTGGAATGTGGAATGGAATGTGGACTGCACTGTGGAATGGAGTGGAATGGAATGTGGAATGGAATGGAATGGAATGTGGAATGCAAATTGGAATGGAATGTGGACTGCACTGTGGAATGGAGTGGAATGGAATGTGGAATGGAATGGAATGGTATGTGGAATGGAAATTGGAATGGAATGGAATGGCATGTGAAACGGCATGTGAAATTGAAAGTGGAATGGAACGTGGAATGGAACGTGGTAAGGAAAGTTGAATGGATTAGAATGGAACGTGGAATGAAATGGAAAGGAATGTGGAATGGAATGCAAAGGAATGTCCAATAGAATGTGGAATGCAATGGAATTGAAAGCGGAATGGAATGTGGAATGGAATGGAAAGGAATAGAGTTTCCAACAGGTTGAATTGAATGGAATGGAATGTGGAATAGAATGTGTCATGGAATGGAATGGAATGTGATTTTGAATGGAATGGTAAGTGGAGTGGAATTCAATGGAACGTGGAATGGAAAGTGAAATGGAACTGAATGTAATATGGAACTTATTCCAACCATTATATCCCATTCAATTCCACATTTCATTGCACATTCCATTCCACTCCACTTTCCATTGCATTCAATTCCATTCCATTGCATTCTACTTTCCATTCCATGTCCCATTCCACGTTCCATTCCATTCCATTCCATTCCATTCCATTCCACATTCCATTCCACATTCCATTCCATTCCATTCCACATTCCATTTAACATTTCATTCCACATTCCATTCCACATTCCATTTCATTCCATTCCACATTCCATTCCATTCCATTCCACTTTCCATTCCACTTTCCATTCCATTCCATTCTATTCCACATTCAATTCCACATTCCATTCCAATCCATTCCATTCCATTCCATTCCATTCCACATTCCATTCCACTTTCCATTCCATTCCATTCCCCATTCTATTCCACTCCATAGCATTCCAGTCCACACTCCATTCCATTCCATTCCACATTCCATTCCATTCCATTCCACATTCCATTCCATTCCATTCCACATTCCATTCCATTCCATTCCGCATTCCATTCCATTCAATTCCACATTCCATTCCATTCCATTCCATTCCACATTCCATTCCATTTCATTCTACATTCCATTCCATTCCACATTCCATTCCATTCCTTTCCACATTCAATTGCATATTCCATTCCATTCCACGTTCCATTCCATTCCATTCCACATTCAATTACATATTCCATTCCATTCCATTTCACATTCAATTCCTTTCCATTAAACATTCCATTCCATTTCATTCCACATTCCATTCCAATGCATTCCACATTCCATTCCATATTCCATTCCATTCCATTCCACATTCCATTCCAATGCATTCCACATTCCATTCCACATTCCATTCCATTCCATTCCACATTCAATTCCATTCCATTCCACATTCCATAGCATTCCATTCCACATTCCATAGCATTCCATTCCACATTCCATTCCATTGCATTCCATTCCACATTCCATTCCACATTCCATTCCACATTCCATTCCATTCCTTTCCACTTTCCATTCCATTCCATTCCACATTCCATTCCATATTTCCTTTCATTGCCTTCCACATTCCATTCCATTTCACGTTGCATTCCATTCCATTCCATTCCACATTCCATTCCACATGACATTCCACATTCCTTTCCATTCAATTCCACAATCCATTCTATTACACTTTCCATTCCATTCCATTCCAATCCACATTCCATTACTTTCAATTCCATTCCACGTTCCATTCCACGTTCTGTTCCATGCCATTCCACATTCCATTCCCTTTCATCTTCCATTCCATTCCATTCCACATTCCATTCCACTTTCAATTTCTTGATCTTTTCCATTCCATTCCACTTTGCTTTAAACGTTCCATTCCACGATCGATTCCACGTTCCATTACACTTTCAATCCCAGGTTCCTTTCCTTTCCATTCCACTTTCCATTCCATGTTCCATTCCACCTTCCATTCTACATGCCATTCAGCGTTCCATTGCACATCCCATTCCACATTCCATTCCACATTCCATTCCATTGAATTCCCCATTCCATTACAAGGCCCATTCCATTCCATTCCACATTTCATTCCACATTTCAATACATTCCGTTTCACATTCCATTCCACATTCCATTCCACAATCCATTCCACAAACCATTCCAAATTCCATTCCAGAATCCATTCCACATTCCATTGCATTCCACAGTCCCTTCCACATTCCTTTCAACATTCCATTACTTTCTACGTTCCATTCCACATTCCATTCCAGGTTCCATTTCACAATGCATTCCTTTCCATTCCTCTTTCAATTCCACACTGCATTCCATTCCATTCCACGTTCCATTCCACATTCCATTCCATTCCATTCCACATTTCATTCCAAATTCCATTCCATTCCACATTCCTTTCCACATTCCATTCCATTCCATTCCACTTTCCATGCCATTTCATTTCACATTCCATTTGACCTTCATTTCGTTTCCTTTCCACATTCCATTCCACATTCCATTCCACGTTCCATTCAACATTCCATTGCATTCCATTATACATTTCATTCCACGTTCCATTCCATATTTCATTTATTCTGTTCCAGATTCCATTACACATTCCACTCCATTCCATTCCACATTCCATTCCATTCCATTCCTCATTCCATTCCATTCCATTTCATCTTCCATTCCATTCCACATTCCATTCTGTTCCATTCCACATTAAATTCCATTTCATTCCTCATTGCATTCCATTTCATTCCAAATTCAACATTCCATTCGTCTACATTCCACATTCCATTCCACATTGTATTCCAGTCCATTCCACATTCCATTCCATTCAATTCCACATTCCATTCTATTCCACATTCCATTCAATTCCATTCCAGTCCACATTCCATTCCTTTCAATTCAATTCCACTTTCCATTCCACATTCTGTTCCATGACATTCCTCATTCCATTCCCTTTCACATTCAATTCCCCATTCAATTCCACTTTCCTTTACTTTCAATTCCACTTTGCATTAACGTTCCATTCCACGTTCCATTTTACGTTGCATTCCACGTTCTATTCCAGGTTCCAATCATTTCCATTCCACATTCCATACCATGTTCCATTCCACGTTCCATTCCACCTTCCATTCCACATTCCATTACACATTCCATTACACATTCTATTCCATTCCATGCTACATTCCATTGCACATTCCTTTCCACATTCCATTGCACATTCCATTCCATTGAATTCCACATTCCATTCCACATTCCATTCCTTTCCATTCCACATTCCATTCCATATTCCACTCCATTCCATTCCACTTTCCATTCCACATTCCATTACACAATTCATTCCACAATCTATTCCCTTCCACATTCCATTACACAATCTATTCCACATTCCATTCCATTCCACATTCCCTTCCACATTGCATTCCACATTGCATTCCGTTCCACGTTCCATTGCACATTCCATTCCAAGTTTCATTCCACATTGCATTCCTTTCCATTCCAAGTTCCATTCCCCATTACATTCCGTTCCATTCCACATTGCATTCCACATTCCATTCCATTCCACATTGTATTCCACATTCCATTACAATCCGTTCCACATTCCATTCCATTTCATTCCACATTCCATTCGACCTTCTTTTGCACTCCTTTCCGCATTCCATTGTAGATTCCCTTAAATCCCATTCCACATTCCATTGCACGTTCCATTCCACGTTCCATTCCATTCCATTCCACCTTGCATTCCACATTTCATTACATTCCACGTTGCATTCTACATTCCATTACATTCAATTCCAGTTTCCATTCCATTTCATTACACATTCCATTCCAACTTCAATTCCATTCCTTTCCACATTCCATTCCTTTCCATTCCACATTCCATTCCACGTTCCATTCAACATTGCATTCCATTCCATTCTTCATTCCATTCCACATTCCATTCATTCTATTCCACATTCCATTCCACATTCCATTCCATTCCATTTCACATTTCATTCCATTCAATTCCAATTTCCATTCCATTCCATCCCACTCCACATTCCATTCCACATTCCATTCCATTCCATTCCACTTTCCATTCTATTCCATTCCACATTCCATTCCATATTCCATTCCATTGCATTCCATATTCCATTCCATTTTGCATTCCATTCCATTCCATTTTACTTTCCCTTCTGCATTCCATGCCATTCCATTCCACATTCCATTCTTTTCCAATTTCCATTCAATTCCATTCCATTCCACTTTCTATTCCATTCAATTCCATTCCACGTTACATTCCACATTCTCTTCATGCCATTCCACATTCCATTCCCTTTCACATCCCATTCCACTTTCAATTCCACGTTCCTTTCCTTTACATTCCACTTTTCATTCCATGCTCCATTCTACTTTCTTTCCACGTTCCATTCCACGTTCTATTACAGGTTCCATTCCTTTCCCTTCCACTTTCCATTCCATGTTCCATTCTACGTTCCATTCCACGTTACATTCCACATTCTTTTCCACATTGCATTACACATTCCATTCCATTACATTCCACATTTCATTGCTCATTCCATTCCACATTCCATTCCACTTTCCATTCCATTCCACTCCACATTCCATTCCAATATATTCCACGTTCAATTCCACATTCCATTCATTTCCATTCCACATTCCATTGCATTCAATTCCATGTTGCTTTCCACCATCCATTGCTCATTCCATTCCATTCCTTTCCGTGTTCCATTCCACGTTCCATTCTACATTCCATTCCACATTCCATTACACATTCTATTCCAAAACATTCCACATTCCATTGCACATTCCATTCCACATTCCATTGCAAATTCCATTCCATTGATTTCCACATTCCATTCCGTTTCATTCCACATTCCATTCGACTTTCCGTTGCACTCCATTCCACATTCTATTCCATATTCCATTCCATTCCATTCCACATTCCATTGCACGTTCCATTCCACATTCCATTCCATTCCATTCCAGTTTCCATTCCATTTCGTTACACATTCCATTCGATCTTCAGTTCCATTCTATTCCACGTTCCATTCCATTCCATTCCACATTCCATTTCACGTTCCTTTCCACATTCCATTTCATTCCACTCTATATTCCATTCCACATTCCTTTCATTCTCTTCCACATTCAATTCCACATTCCATTCCATTTCACATTCCATTCCATTCCATTCCACTTTGCATTCCATTCAATTCCACTTTCCATTCCATTCTGTCCCATTCCACATTGCATTCCACATCCCATTCCATTCCATTCCACTTTGCATTCCATTCAATTCCACTTTCCATTCCATTCTGTCCCATTCCACATTCCATTCCACATACCTTTCCATTCCATTTCATTCCACATTCCAGTCCATATTCCAGTCCAATGCACTCCATATTCCATTCCATTTTGCATTCCATTCCGTTCCATTTCATTTTACGTTGCATTCCATGTTCCATTCCATTCCATTCCACATTCTCTTCTTTTCCACTTTCCATTAAATTGCATTCCATTCCACTTTCCATTCCATTCAATTCCATTCCACGTTCCATTCCACATTCTCTTCAAGCCATTCCACATTCCATTCCCTTTCACATTCCATTCCACATTCAATTCCACGTTCATTTCCTTTCCATTCCACTTTGTATTCCACGTTCCATTCTACTTTACATTCCACATTCCATTCCAGGTTCTATTCCATGTTCCATTCCTTCCCATTGCCCTTTCCATTGCATGTTCCATTCCACTTTCCATTCCACGTTCCATTCCACATTCCATTCCACATTCCATTGAATTACATTCCACATTCCATTGCACATTCTATTCCACATTCCAGTCCACGTTCCATTCCGTTCCACTCCCCATTCCATTCCAATACATTCCACGTTCAAATCCACATTACATTCTTTTCCATTCCACATTCCATTTCATTGGATTCCACGTGGCATTACACCATCCATTCCACATTCCATTCCATTCCACATTCCTTTCCACATTCCATTCCATTTCACATTCCATTCCCAATTCCATTCTATTCCATTCCACTTGTATTCCACATTCGAATCCATTCCATTTCACCTTCCCTTCCATTCCATTCCATTCCACATTCCATTGCATTGCATTCAACGTTCCATTCCACATTCCATTCCACATTGCTTTCCATTCCATTCCTCGTTTCATTCCTTTCCATTCCACGTTCCATTCCATTCCACTCCACCTTCCATTCCAATACATTCCACGTACAATTTCACATTCCACTCCATTCCATTCCACATTCCATTCCATTCCATGCCACTTTCCATTCCACAATCCGTTCCACATTCCATTCTATTCCATTGCACCTTCCATTCCACATTTCATTCCATATTCCATTCCATTCCATTCCACATTCCATTCCAAATTCTATTCCACATTCGATTCCATTCCGTTCCACATTCCCTTCCATTCCATTGCATTTCACGTTCCATTCCATTCCATTCCACGTTCCATTCCACATTGCATTCCACATTACGTTCCATTCCTTTCCCCATTTCATTCCATTCTATTCCATGTTCCTTTCCATTCCATTCCACCTTCCATTCCATATTCCATTCCAATCCACTCCAGTTTGCATTCCCTTCCATTCCACGTTCTATTCCACATTCCATTCCATTCCATTCCGTATTCCATTGCATTCCATTCCACTTTCCATTCCCTGTCATTCCATTCCATTCCACCTTCCATTCCACTTTCCATTCCACGTTCCATTCCACGTTCCATTCCACTAACCGTTCGACGTTCCATTCCACGTTCCATTCCACGTTACATTCCACGTTCCATTCCATTGCATTGCACATTCCATTCCACATTCCTTTCCATTCCAGTTCAGATTCCTTTCCATTCCATTCCACATGCCATTGCACATTCCATTCCATTCCGTTCAACGTTGCATTTAATTCCATTCCATATTCCATTCCACATTACATTCCTTTCCACATTCCATTCCACATTCCATTCCATATTCCATTCCATATTTCATTCCATTCCACATTCCATTCCACATTGCATTCCACTCCATTTCACATTCAGTTACATTCCTTTCCATTCCATTTCACATTCCATTCCATTCCGCTTTCCACTCTATATTCCAATCCATTACATTCTACATTTCATTGAATTCCTTTCCATTGCATTCCACATTCCATTGAATTCCATTCCACCTTCCATTCCATTCCCTTCCACATTCCATTCCATGTTTCATTCCACTTTCCATCCCATGTTGCATTACATGTTCAATTCCAGTCCATTCCGCATTCCATTCCATTGCATTCCTCATTCCATTGCATTTCATTCCACTTTCCATTCCACATTCCATTCCATTCCATTTCACATTCCATTCCAAATTCCATTCCATTCCATTGCACTTTGCCTTCCAAATTCCATTACTTTCCATTCCACATTCCATTCCATATTCGATTTCACATTCCATTCCATTCCATTCCACATTCCCTTCCATTCCATTCAACATTCCCTTCCATTCCATTCCACATTCCATTCCATTCCATTCCACATTCCATTCCATTCCATTAAATTCCAAGTTCCATTTCATTCACTTCCATGTTCCATTACAAGTTCCATTCCACTTTCCATTCTTCGTTCCATTCCATTCCATTCCACGTTCCATTCCACGTTCCATTCCACGTTCCATTCCACATTTCATTCCATTCCGGTTCATATTCCATTCCACATCCCATTCCATTCTGTTCCACATTCTATTCCATTCCATTTCAAATTCCATTCAATTTCATTCCAATCCACATTTCGTTACATTCCATTCCATATTTCATTCCATTCCCTTCAACATTGCATTCCATTGCATTCCACATTCCATTCCATTCCATTCCGCATTCAACTCCATATTCCTTTCCTCATTCCATTCCATTACATTCCACAATTGTTTCCTTTCATTCCCTTGAATTAAACATTAAATTACACATTCATTTCCATTCTTTTCCACATTCCATTCTCCAATCCATTCCATTCCATTTCCCATTCCATTCAATTCCAATCCATTCCATTCCATATTCCATTCCATTCCATTCGTCATTCTATTCCATTGCATTCCTCATTGCATTCCATTGTATAGCACATTCCACTCCATTCCATTCCACATTGAATTTCTAATTCCATTCCATTCCATTCCACATTCCATTCCACTTTCTATTCCGTTCCATTCTCATTCCATTCCATTCCTTTCCAAATTCCCTTCCAATACATTCTGCATTCCATTCTACGTACCAATGCATTCCATTCTACTTTCCATTCCATTCCATTCCATTCCATTCCACTTTCCATTCCTTTCCATTCCATACCACTTTCCATTCCATTCCATTCCACCTTCCATTCCATTCCATTCCACTTTGCATTCCATTCCATTCCACGTTCCATTCCACTTTCCATTCCACGTTCCATTCCACGTTCCATTCCACATTCCATTGCATATTCCATTCCACATTGTATTCCATTCCACATTGCATTCCACTTTCCATTCCATTCAATTTCACATTCAATTACACTCCAATCCATTCCATTTCACATTCCATTCCATTCCGCTTTTCACTCTACATTGCAATCCATTACATATTCCATTGAATCCTTTTCCATTGCATTCCACATTCCATTGAATTCCATTCCACCTTCCATTCCATTCCCTTCCACACTCCATTCCATGTTTCATTCCACATTCCATCCCATGTTCCATTACATGTTCAATTCCAGTCCATTCCGCATTCCATTCCATTGCATTCCACATTCCATTGCATTTCATTCCACTTTCCATTCCACATTCCATTCCATTCCATTTCACCTTCCATTCCAAATTCCATTCCATTCCATTACACTTTGCATTCAAAATTCCAATACTTTCCATTCCACATTCCATTCCACATTCCATTTCACATTCCATTCCATTCCATTCCACATTCCCTTCCATTCCATTCAATATTCCCTTCCGTTCCTTTCCACATTCCATTCCATTCCATTCCACATTGCATTCCATTCCATTAAATTCCAAGTTCCCTTTCATTCAATTCCACGTTCCATTACAAGTTCCATTCCACTTTCCATTCTTCGTTCCATTCCATTCCATTCCACGTTCCATTCCACGTTCCATTCCACGTTCCGTTCCACATTTCATTCCATTCCACTTCATATTCCATTCTACATTCCATTCCATTCTGTTCCACGTTCTATTCCATTCCCTTTCAAATTCCATTCTATTTCATTCCAATCCACATTTCATTACATTCCATTCCATATTTAATTCCATTCCCTTCAACATTGCATTCTATTGCATTCCACATTCCATTCCATTCCATTCCATTCCGCATTCAGCTCCATATTCCATTCCACAGTCCGTTTCATTCCATTCCACAATCGTTTACTTTCATTCCATTGAATTAAACATTAAATTGCACATTCATATCCATTCCATTCCACATTCAATTCTACAATCCATTTCATTCCATTTCACATTCCATTCAATTCCAATCCATTCCATTCCACATTCCATTCCATTCCATTCATCATTCTTTTCCATTCCATTCCACATTGCATTCCATTGTATACCACATTCCATTCCATTCCATTCCACATTGCATTTCAAATTCCATTCCATTCCATTCCACATTCCATTCCACTTTCTATTCCGTTCCATTCTCATTCCATTCCAAATTCCCTTCCATTACATTCCACATTCCATTCTACGTACCAATGCATTCCATTCCACTTGCCATTCCATTCGATTCCACTCCACTTTCCATTCCTTTCCATTCCTTTCCACTTTCCATTCCATTCCATTCCACCTTCCATTCCATTCCACTCCACTTTGCATTCCATTCCATTTTGCATTCCATTCCATTCCACGTTCCATTACACTTTCCATTCCACTTTCCATTCCACGTTGCATTCCTCATTACTTTCCACGTTCCATTCCATGTTACAATCCACTTTCCATTCCACATTCCATTCCAAGTTCCATTTCATTCCATTCCACATTCCATTCAACATTCCATTCCATTCCATTCCTCATTCCCTTCCACGTTCCATTCCACGTTCCATTCCATTATATTATACATTTCATTCCATATTCCATTCCATTCCATTCCACATTCCAATCAACATTCCATTCCATTCCATTCAACATTCCATTCAATATTCCATTCTATCCCATTTCACATTCCTCTGCATTCCATTGCACATTTCACTACATTCCGTTCCACATTCCATTCCACATTCAACTCCATTCCTTTAAGCATTGCATTGCACATTCAATTCCACATTCCTTTCCACAATCCACTCCATTCCATTACACATTGCATCCCATTGCATTGCATTCCACCTTTGATTGCATTCCATTCCACATTCCACTCATTCCATTTCAAATTCCATTCCATTCCTTTCCATTCAATTCCATTACACATACCATTCCATTCCTTTCCACATTCCACAACATTCCATTCCATTCTGCAATCCATTCCATCCCATTCCACATTTCATTCCTTTCCAATCCACATCCATTGGACATTGCTTTCCATTCCATTCCACATTCCATTCCATTCCATTCCAAAATTCCATTCAATTCCATTCCACATTCCATTCCATTCCATTGCATTCCATTCCACATTGGATTCCATTCCATAGAATTCTACGTTCCATTCCACTCCTTTCCATTCCATTCCTTTCCACATTTCATTCCGTTCCACATTCCATTCCACTTTCCTTTCTACTATCCATTCAACATTCTATTCCATTCCCTTCCACTTACCACTCCATCCCATTCCATTCCACTTTCCATTCCATTCCATTTCACATCCGATTCCATTCCATTCCTCATTCCATTCCCTTCCATTCCATTCAATTTCACATTCAACTTCATTGCATTCCACATTCCATTCCACATTCTATTCTACTCTATTCCACATTCCGTTCCACATTCCATTCCATTCCACTTTCCATTCCATTGCATTCCACATTCCATTCCACATTGCTTTCCATTCAATTCAACTTTCCATTCCATTCCATTCCATTCCACATTCCATACCATTCCATTGCATCCCGTATTCCATTCCATTCCATTCCACATTCCAATCCTTTCCTTTCCACATTCCATTCCATTCCATTCCACGTTCCGCTCCACATTCCGATCCATTCATCTCCACATTCCATTCCTTTCCATTGCATTACTTTCCGCTTTGAAATTACATTCCATTCCATTCCACGTTCCAATCCATTCCATTCCACATTCCATGGCATTCCACTCCACATTCCGTTGCATTCGTTTCCATTGGATTCCTTTCCACCTTCCATTCCATTCAATTGCATTCTGCAATAAATTCCATTCCATTCAACATTCCATTCCATTCCTTTCCACTTTGCATTCCACATTCCTTTCCATTGTGTTCCACATTCCATTCCATTCCATTCCAAATTCCATTGAAATCCATTCCAGATTCCATTCCATTCCATTCCACATTCCATTCCACGTCCCACTCCATGTTCCATTAAACATTCCATGTCACGTTCCATTCCATTCCATTCCACATTCCCTTCCACACTCTTTCCATTGCATTCCATGTTCCACTTCATTCCGTTTCATTCAAAATTCCATTCCATTCCATTCCTCCTTCCATTCCATTATATTCCATATTCCATTCCGTTCCACTTCACATTCCTTTCCATTCCATATTCCAATCTACATTCTAGTTCATTCCATTCCACATTCCATTCCTTTCCTTTCCATTACATTCCACTTTCCATTCCATTCCATTCCACCTTCAATTCCATTCTCTTCCATGATCCATTACACGTTCCATCCCACATTCCCTTCTATGTTGAATTCCAGTTAATTCCACATTCCATCCCATTCCATTCCATATTCCATTTCATTCCATTCCACATTGCATTCCATTTAAATTTCCATTGCACATTCAATTCCATTTTCCATTCTACTTTTCTTTCATTCCACATTCCATTCCCCATTCCATTCTATTCCATTTCACATTCAATTCCACTCCATTCCATTCCATTCCACATTCCTTTCCATTCCACTTTCC
The DNA here is from genome assembly GCF_028885655.2 of Pongo abelii. Taxonomy (NCBI): domain Eukaryota; kingdom Metazoa; phylum Chordata; class Mammalia; order Primates; family Hominidae; genus Pongo; species Pongo abelii. Next base: position 7,186,097 of record NC_071999.2, read on the forward strand.
ACTCTACATTCCAATCCATTCCATTCCATATTACATTCAATTCCCTTCCATTGCATTCCACATTCCAATCCATTCCATTTCACCTTCCATTCCATTCCTTTCCACATTCCATTCAACGTTTCATTCCACGTTGCCTCCCACGTTCCATTCCACGTTCCATTACACTTTCCATTCCACTTTCCATTCCATGTTCCATCCCACGTTCCATTCCATGTTCAACCACAGTCCATTCCACATTCCATTCCATTCCATTCCATATTCCATTCCATTCCATTCCACATAGCATTGCATTGCAATGGATTCCACATTCCACATTCCACTTCCAATTCCACATTCCTTTCCATTCCTTTTCACATTCCATTCCAAATTCCATGCCATTACATTCCACATTGCATTCCAAATTTCATAACATTCCTTTCCACATTCCATTCCACATTCCATTTCACATTCCATGCCATTCCATACCACCTTCCATTCCATTCCATTTCACATTCCATTCCACATTCCATTCAATTCCATTCCACATCCCATTCCATTGCACTTTCAATTGAATTCCATTCTACATTACATTCCTTTCCATTCCATTCCAATCCACATTGCATTCCACATTCCATTCCATTCCATTCCACATTCCATTGCATTCAACATTCCATTCCACATTAGATTGAATTCCATTTCACGTTCCATTCCATTCCATTCCACATTCCATTCCATTCCACTCCAAATTCCATTGCATTCCATTCCAATTCCATTTCATTCAATTCCACATTCCATTCCATTCTATTCCTTTCCACATTCGATTTCTTTCCATTCCACATTCGATTAGACCTTCCATTCCATTCCATTCCACATTCCATTCCATTCCACTCTCCATTCCATTCCGTTCCACATTCCATTCCATTCCATTCCTCATCCCATTCCACATTCCATTTCACATTCCATTCCATTCGTTCCACATTCCATTCCATTCCATTCCATTCCATACAATTCCACGTTCCATTCCACATTCAATTCCATTCCATTCCATGGTCCATTCCACACCCAATTCCATATTCCATTCCACATTCAATTCCATATTCCATTCCACATGCTTTTCTATTCCATTGCACATTCTATTTCACATTCCATGCCAAGTTCAATTTCACATTCCTTTCCACGTTCCATTCCACATTCCTTTCCACATTCCATTCCATTCCATTTCACGCTCCTTTCCACATTCCAATCCACTTTCCATTCCACAGTCCATTCCATTCCACATTCCATTCCATTCCAATCCATTCCACATTCCATTCCATTCCATTCCACGTTCCATTCCACGTTCCATTCCTCTTTGCATTCCATTCCATTCCACATTCCAGTCCAACTTGAATTCCATTCCATTCTACATTGCATTCCACATTCCATTCTATTCCATTGCACATTCCATTCCACAATGCTTTCCATTCCCTTCAATTCCAATGCACATTCCATTCAATTCCATTCCACATTCCACATTCCATTTCACTTTCCATTCCACGTTTGATTCCACATTCCTTTCCACGGTGCATTCCAAGTTCCCTTCCATTCCATTCCATGTTCCTTGCCACGTTCCATTACATTCCATTCCACGTTGCATTCCACTTTCCAGTCCTTTCCATGTTCCTTTCAACATTCCATTCCATTCCATTCCGCTTTCCATTCAATTCCATTCCACATTTCTTTCCATTCCATTCCACAGTCCATTCCATTCCACATTGCATTTCACATTGCATTCCATTTCATTCCACATTCCATTCCACATTCCATTCCAGTTTCCATTACATTGCATAACATATTCCATTCCTATCTATTCCACATTCCTTTCCATTCCATTCCACATTCCACATTCCATTCCACTTTCCATTCCACATTCCATTCCACATTGTATTCTACTCTGTTCCCAATTCCTTTCCACATTCCATTCCAAATTCCATTCTACATTCCATTCCATTCCTTAAAACATTCCATTCCTTTCCATTCCATATTCCATTACATTCCAATCAACATTCCTCATTCCATTACACTTTCCATTACACATTACATTCCACATTCAATTCCATGCCATTCCACAATACATTCCATTACATGACACATTCCTTTCCATGGCATTCCACATTCCTTTCCATTCCACATTCCATTACATTGCACATTCCATTCCATTCCTATTTCCATTCCATTCCATTCCAGGTTCCATTCCATTCCATTCCATGTTCCATTCCGTTCTATTCCAGGTTCCATTCCACATTCCATTCCATTCCATTCCACATCCCATTCCACATTCTATTTCATTCCTTTCCTCATTCCATTTCATTCCATTCCATACCAGATTCCATTTCATTCCATTCCACATTCCATTACACTTTCCATTCCATTGCATTCAACATTGCATTCCATTCCACATTCCTTTCCATTCCACATTCCATTCCATGGCATTCCACTTTCCATTCCAGTTTCCATTCCATTCCTTTTCACATTTCATTCCATTCCATTGCATTCAAGTCCACACTCAATTCCATTCCATTCCTTTCCACATTCCATGCCTTTCCATTCGATTCCACATTCCATTCCTTCCATTTCACGTTCCAGTTCATTTCATTCCACTTTCCATTCTGAATGGAATGAATTCCACTTTCCATTCCATTCATTTCATTCCACATTCCATTCCTTTCCACATTCCATTATACATTCCATTCCATTTAATTCCACATTCCATTCCACATTCCATTCCGTTCCATTCCACATTTCATTGCATTCCATTCCATATTCCATTCCATTCAATTCCGGATTCCATTGCATTCCATTCCACATTGCATTCCATTCCATTGCTTTCCACATTGCATTGCAGTTTCCATTCAACATTCCATTCAATTCCATTCCACATTCCGTTCCATCACATTCCACATTACGTTCCTCATTGCAGTCCATTCGGTTGCACGTTCAATTCCACATTCCTTTCCTTACCATTCCACATTACATTCCACTCCATCCCACATTCCATTCAATATTCCATTCCACAGTCCATTCCTTTCCACCTTCCATTTCCATTGCATTCCATTTCATTCCACATTCCATTCCACAATCCATTACACATTCCATTCCACTTTCCATTCCATTTCATAACACTTTCCATTCCACATTCCATTCCACTTTCCATTCCATTCCATAACACATTCCATTCCATTCCACATTCCATTCCATTCCATTCCATAACACTCCAAATAGCATTCCCTTCCTTTCCGTTACTAATTCCATCCCATTCCACTCCACATTCCATTCTATTATATTCCATTCCATAACACCCCAAATACCATTCCCTCCCATTCCACTCCACATTCCATTCCACATTACATTCCATTACATTCCACGTTCCATTCAACTTTCCATTCCAGTTTCCATTCCACTTTCCATTCCATTACTTTCCACTTTCAATTTTACGTTCAATTGCATGTTCCATTCCACGTTACTTTCCATTCCATTCCACTTTCCATTCCACGTTCCATTCCACATTCCGTTCCATTCCATTCCACCTTCCATTCCATGTTCCATTCCATATTCCATTGCATGCCATTCCACATTTTATTCCATCACATGCCACATTCCCTTTCAAATTCTGTTCCATTCCATTCCACATTCCATTCCACATTCCATTCCACTCCCTTCCACATTGCATTCCAGATAACATTCCATTCCTTTCCACATTCCATTCCATTCTATTCTAGATTGCATTCCATTCCATTCCACATTCCTTTCCATTCCATTCCACATTGCATTCCATTCCTCTGCTTTACACATTGCATTCCAAATGACATTCCATAATCCATTTGATTCCATTCCACATTCCATTCCACATTCCATTCCATTCCATTCGAGATTCCATTCCCTTCCATTCCACTCCATTGCACGTTCCATTCTAATTGGAATGAAATTCTGTTCCACATACCATCCCACATTCCAGTCCATTCCATTGCACATTCCATTCCACAATTCATTCCATTCCATTCCACATTCCATTCCACAATGCTTTCCACATTCCATTCCACTTTCCATTCCTCATTCCATTAAAGACCATTCAATATTACATTCCATTCCATTCTACATTCCATTCCACGTTCCATTCCATTCCGTTCGACATTCCATTCCATTACACTCCTCATTTCATTCCACATTCCCTTCCATTCCATTCCACATTCTATTCCAAGTTCCATTCCGTTCAATTACATGTTCCATTCCATGTTTCATTCCACCTTCCATTCCAGATGCCATTCTTTCCAACTCTGCATTCCATTCCACATTCCATTCCACGTTCCAATCCATTCCAATCCACATTCCATTCAACATTCCATTTCATTCCATTCCACTTTCCATTCTCATTCCACTGCATTACATTAAAGATTCCATTCCACTTTCAATTCCATTTCATTTCACATTTGATAGCACATTCCATTCCATTGCATTACACATTCCATTCCACATTCCATTCCACTTTCCATTCCATGTTCCATTCAACATTTCATTCCAAGTTCCATTCCATTCCATAACACCGTCCTTTCAATTACATTCCACTTTCCATTTAATTTCATTCCACATTCCATTCCACATTGCATTCCAATGGAATGGAATGCAATGTGGAATGGAATGTGCAATGCAATGGAATGAAATGTGGCAGGGAATGTGGAATGGAATGTGGAATGTAATATGGAATGGAATGGAATGGAATGTGGAATGAAGTTTGGAATGGAATGGAATGGAATGTGAAATGGGATGGTATGGAAAGCAGAATTTAATGTAGAATGGAATGTGGAATGGAATGTGGAATATAATGGAATGGAACTTGGAATAGAATGTGGAATGACATGTGAAATGTCATGTGAATTGGAATGCAATGGAATGTGGAATGGAATGTAGAATGAAATGCAATGGAATGAGTCTGGAATGTGGAATGGAATGTGTAATGGAGTGTGGAATGGAATGTGGAATGGAAAGTGGCATGGACTGTGGAATGGAATGGAATGGAATGGAAGGTGTCATTGGAATGTGGAGTGGAATGTGGAATATATCTGAATGGAATGTGGAATGGAATGTGAAATGGAATGTGGAATGGAATGTGAAAGGGAAAGTGGATTGGAATGTGAAATGGAATGTGGAATGGAATGTGAAATGGAATGTTGAATGGAATGTAATGGAATGTGGAATGGAATATAATGGAATGTATAATGGAGTGTGAAATGGAATGTGGAATGGAATGTGGAATGGAACGTAATGTTATGAAGAGTAGAATGTGGATTGGAATTTTGAATGTAATGTGTAATGAAATGGAAAGGAATGTGGAATGGAAAGTGGAATGGAATGGAATGGAATGGAACATGGAATGGAACTTGAAATGAAACGTGGAATGGAACGTGTAATGGAAAGTGGAATGGAATGTGGAATGGAAGGTGGAATGGAATGTGGAATTGAATGGAATGGAACTTGGAATGCAACATGGAATGGAATGGAATGGAATGTGCATTGGAATGTGAAGTGGATCATGCAATGGAAAGTGGAGTGGAATGGAATCGAACGTGACATGGAATGTGGAATTGAATGGAGAGGAATGTGGAATAGAATGTGAACTGGAATGGAATGGAATGCGGAATGGAATGGAAAGCAATGGTAAGGAATATGGAATGGAATGGAATGGAACGTTAAATGGAATGTGGAATGGAATATGGAATGGAACGTGGAATGGAAGGAGTAAAGGAATGGTATGGAAAATGGAATGGAATGTGGAATAGAATGTGGAAAGCAACATGGAATGGAATGTGGAATGGAAATGAATGAAATATGCAAGGGAATGGAAAGGAATGTGGAATGGAATGGAATGGAATGAGGAATAGAATGTGGAATACAATTGCATGGAAAGCGGAATGGAATGGTATGGAATGGAATGTGAAATAGAATTGAATGGAATTTGTTATGGGGTGTAATGGAATGTGGAATTGAATGTGGAATGGAATGGAATGGAATATGGAATGGAATGCGATGGAAGTTTGAATGGAATGTGGAATGGAATGGAATGGAATGTAGAATGGAATGTGTAAAGGAAACTGCAATAGAGAGTGGAATGGAATGGAAAGGAATGAGGAATGGAACGTGTGATAGAATGGAATGGAAAGTGGAATGGAATGTGGAATTGAACGTGGAATGGAATGTGGAATTGAACGTGGAATGGAATGGAATTGAATGTGGAATTTAGCGTGCAATGGAAAGTAATGGAATGAAAAGTGGAATGGAATGTGGAATGGAGCAGAATGGATAGTGGAATAGATCATGGAATGGAATGAGGAATGAAACGTGGAATGGAAATTGGAATGGATTGTGGAATGGAATGTGGAAAGGAAAGTTCAATGGAATGTGGAATGGTACGGGGAATGGAATTTGTTATGGAATGTAATGGAAAGTGGAATGGAAAGTGGAGAGGAATGGAATGAAATCTGGAATGGAATGCAATGGAAGTTTGAATGGAATGTGGAATTGAATGGAATGGAATGTGGAATGGAATGTGGAATTAAATGAAGAAAGGAATGTGGAATGGAATGTGGAATGGAAAGGAATGTAATGTGGAAAGGAATGTGGAATGGAAAGTGCAATAGAAAGTGGAATGAAATGGAAAGGAATGTGGAATAGAACTTGTATTGGAATGGAATGGAAAGTGGAATGGAATGGAATGGAATGGAATATGGAATAGAATGTGGATGGAATGAAATGGAATGTGGAATGGAATGGAATGGAATATGGAATACAATCTGGAATGGATTGTGGAATGGAATTGAAAGTGGAAGGAAATGGAATGGAATGTGGATGGAATGGAACGGAATGTGTAATGCAAGGGAATATTTAATGTAGTGGAACGGAATGTGGAATGGAATGGAATGGAATGTGGAATGGAATGTGGAATGGAATGTGGAATGGAATGTGGAAAGAAACGTGGAGTGGAACAGAATGGAATGTGGAACGGATTGGAATGGAAAGTGGAAAGGAGTGTGGAATGGAATGTGGAATGGAACGTAAAATGGAATGGAAAGGAATGTGGAATGGAACGTGGAATGGAATGTGGAAAATTTTGGAATGTAGAAAGGAGTGGAATGGATTGTGGAATGGAATGAAATGGAACGTTGAATGGAATGGGATGGAATGTGCAATGGAATGTGGAATGGAATGGAATGGAATGTGGAATGGAATGGAATGGAATGAGGATTGGATCATGGAATGGAATGTGGAATGGAACATCAAATGGAATGGAATGGAATGTGGAATGGAATCGAATGGAATGTGCAAGGAAACGGAATGGAATGGAATGTGGAATGGAATGGAATGGAATATGGAAAGGGATGTGAAATGCAATGTGGAACAGAATGTGGAATGAAATGTGAATAGATTGTCGAATGTAATGTGGAATGGATTGGAAAGGAATGTGGAATGTAAAGTTGAATGGAATGGAATGGAATGTGGAATGGAAGATGGAATGGAATGTGGAATCGAATGTGGAATAGAATGTAATGCAGTGGAATTTAATGTGGAATGGAATGTGGAATGGAATGTGGAATGAGAAGTGGAAAGGAAAGCAGTGGAATGCGGAATGGAACTTGGAATGGTAGGGAGTAGAATGCGCAATGGAAAGTGGAATGAATCGTGGAATTGGACATGGAAGAGAAAGTGGAAGGGAGTATGGAATGGAAAGTTGAATGGAATGGAATGGAACGTGGAATGATATGGGATGGAATGTGGAATGGAATGGAATGGAATGTGGAAGGGAATGGAATGGAATGTGGAATGGAATGGAATGCAACGTGTAATAGAATGTGGAAAGGATTGTGGAATGGAATCTGGAATGTAATTAAATGGAATGTGGAATGGTATGGAACGGAATGTGGAATAGAATGGATTGGAATGGAATGTGTAATAGAATGGAATGGAATCTAATGTGGAATAAAATAGAATGGAATGGAATTGAATGCGGAATTGAATGGAATGGAATGTGGAATGCAATACAGAGGAATTGAATGAGAAATTGATTGGAATGTTATGTGGAAAGTAATTGAATGGAATGTGGAAAGGAATGGAATGCAATTTGGAATGGAATGGAATGAAACCTGGAATGCAAGCCAATGGAATGTAGAACGGAATGGAATGGAGTGTGGAATTGAAGGAATGGAATATGGAATGGAATGGAATGGTATGGAATGTAGAATGGAAATGTATGGAATGTGGAATGGAAAGGAATGGAATCGAATGGAATGTGGAATGGAATGGAATGTAACGTGGAATGGAATGGAATGGAATGTGCAATGCAATGTGCAATGGAATCTGAAACGTAATGGAATGGAACATGGAATGGAATTGAATGGAACGTAGAATGTAATGTGGAAGGAAAGTGGAATGGAATGGAATGGAATGTGGAATGGAAATTGTAATGGAATGTGGAATGGAATGGAAAGGAATGTGGAAGGGAATGTGGAGAGGAATGGAATGGAATGTGGAATGGAATGAAAAGGAATGAGGAATGGAATGTGTAATGGAATGGAATGGAATGTGGAATGGAATGTTGAATAGGACACGGAATGGAATGTGGAATGGAAAGGAATGAAAGGTGAAATGGAATGTCGAATGGAAAGTGCAATGTATTGTAATGGAATGTGGAATGGAACGTGGAATGGAACGGAATATAAAGTGCAATGGAAAGTTCAATGGAAAGAGGAATGCAACGTGGAAAGGAATGTGGAATGGAATGGAATGGAATATGGAATGGAGTTGAATGGAAAGTGGAATGGAAAGCGGAAGGGAATGGAATGGAATGGGGAATGGAATGTGGAATGGAATGGGGAGTTGAAGGTGGAGTGCAATGCAATGGAAAGGGGATTGCAATGTGGAATGGAATGGGGAATGGAATTTGGAATTGAAAGTAATGTGGAATGGAATGAAAAGTGGAATGGAATTTAATGGAATGGGATGTGGAATGGATTGGAGTGGAATGGAAAGGAATGTTGAATGGAATGTGGAATGGAATTTGGAAATCAATGGTTTGGAATGCAATGGAATGTGGAATGGAATGGAAAGTGGAATGGAATGGAATGTGGAATGGAATGAAATGGAATGTAGAATGGAATGTGGAATGCAATGTGCAATGGAAACGAATGGGATGGAATGAAATGTGGAATGGAATGGAATTGAATGCAATCTGTAATGGAATGCAATGTAATGTGGAATGGAATGGAATGGAATGTGGATTACAACGGAATGGAATGCAAAGTGGAAAGGAATGGAACGGAATGTGAAATGGAATGGAATTGAAAGTTGAATCAAATGCAATGTAATGTGGAATGGAATGTGGCATGAAATGTAATGGAATATGGAAAGGAATGTGAAATAGAATGGAATGGAATGTGAAATGGAATGGGGTATGGAAACGAATGGAATATGGATTCGAATTGAATGGAATGGAATGGAGTGTGGAAAGGAATGGAATTTAATTTGGAATGGAATGGAATGCAATGTGGAATGTAATGGAAATGAATATTATATGGATTGGAATGGAATGGAATGTTGAATGGACTGGAATGGAATGGAATGTGGAAAGGAACGTAATGGAATGGAATGTGGAACTGAATGGAATAGAAAGTGGAATGAATGTAATGGAATGTGGAATGGAATTGAATTTAATGGAATGTGGAATGGAATTGAATTTGCAATGGATTGTGTATTGGAATGGAATGGTATGTGGCATGGAATGTGTAATGGAATGGATCGTGGAATGGTATGTGGAATGGAATGGGGTGGAATTTGGAATGGAATTTGGCATGGAAGGGATTGGAATGTGCAATGGAATGTGGAATGGAATGGAATGGAATGGAATGTGGAATTGAATGTTGAATGGAATATGGAATAGAAAGGAAACGAATGTGGAATGGAATGTGGAATGGAATGGAATGGAAAGCAAAGTGGAAAGGAATGGAATGGAATGTGGAATGAAATGGGGAATGGAATTTGGAATTGAATGGAATGGAATTTGGAAAGGAATGTGGAATTTAATGGAAAGTGGAATGGAATTTAATGCAACGAAAAGTGGAAAGGAATGGAATGGAATGTAGAATGCAATGTGAAATGGAATTTAGAATTCAATGGAAAGGAATGGAATGAATGTGGAATGGAATGGAAAGTGGAATGGAATGTGATGTGGAGTGGAATGGAATGGAATGTAGAATGTAATGCAATGGAAGGTGGAATGGAATGTGCAATGGAATGGAATGGGATGGAATGAAATGTGGAACGGAATGGAATTGAAAGCAATGTGGAATGGAATGGAATGTAAAGCAATATGGAATGGAATGGAATGGAATGTAGAATGCAATGGAATGGAATGAGGAATGGAGAGGAACAGGATGACATGTGGAATGGAATCGAATGGAATGCAAAGTGGAATGGAATCGAATGGAAAGTGGAATGGAATGCAATAGAATGTGGAACGGAATGGAATGGAATTTGGAATGGAATGTGGAATGGCATGCAATGGAATGTGGAATGCAATGGAATGCAAGAGGGAAGGGAATGGAATGGAATGCGGAATTGAATGAAATATAACGAAATGAGGAATGTAATGGAATGGAAAGCAATGTGTAATGGAATGCAATTGAATGTTGAATTGAACGAAATGGAATTTGGAATGGAATAGAATGGAATGTGGAATGGAATTTGGATTTGAATGGAAAGGAATGGAAGGGAATGTGGAATAGAATGTAATGGAATGTGGAACGGAATGGAATGGAATGTGGTATTGTATGTAATGAAATAAGAAACGAAATGTTCAATGGAATTGAATGGAATGGAATCGAATGTGGAATGCAATGGAATGGAATTCACTGTGGAATGGAATGCAATGGAATATTGTAAGGATTGTCATGGAATGGAACGTGTAATGGAATGGAATGAAATGCAATGTGGAATGGAATGCAATGAAATGTGGAATGGAAGGGAATGGAATGTGGAATGGAATGTGGAATTCAATGGAAGGGAATGCAATGTGGAATGGAATGTGGAATTCAATGGAAGGGGATGGAATGGAATGTGGAATGCAATGGAATGGAATATGGAATGGAATGTGGAATACAATACAACGGGATGCAATGGAATCCGCAATGGAATATGGAATGGAAAGGAATAGAATGGAATGTGGAATGGAATGGATTTGAATGTGGAAAGGATTGGAAAGGAAAATGGAATGAAATGGATGGAATGTGGAAATGAATGGAATGTGGAATGGAATGTGGAATGAAATGGAACGGAATGGTATGTGGAATTCAAAGTAATGGAATATGGAAAGGAATGGGATTGAGTGAAATGTGGAATGGAATGGAATTGAATGCGGAATGGAATGGAATCAAATGTGGAATGGAATGGAAGAGAATTTGGAATGGAATGGAGTGGAATATGGAATGGAATGGAGTCGTATGGAATGTGAAATGGAATGGAATTGAAGATGGAGTGGAATAGAATGGAATGGAATGAAAATTTGAATGGAATTTGGATTTGAATGGAAAGGAATGGAATGGAAGGTGCAATATAATGGAATGTGGAATGGAACGGAATGTGGAATGTAATGGAATAATAATGGAATATAAAGGAATGTAATGTGGAATGGAATGTGGAATGGAGTGTGGAATGGAATGTGGAATGGAACGGGATGGAAATTGTAATGCAATGTGGAATGGAATGGAATGGAATGTCGAAAGGAAAGGAGTGGAATGATATGGAACATGGAATGCAATGGAAAGCAACGTGGAATGGAACTTGGAATTCAACGTGCAATGGAAGGCGGAATGGAATGGAACAGGACATGGAATTGAATGTGGAATAGAATGGAATGTAACGTGTAATGGAATGTGGGATGGAATGGAATGGAATGTGGAATGCAATTTGGAATGGAATGGAATGGAATTTTGAATAGAATGGAATCGAATGGAATGTGGCAGAGAATGGAATGGAAAGGAATGAAATGGAATGCGGAATGCAATGTGATTGAATGGAATGTGAAATTGAATAAAATGGAATGTGTAATGGAATGGAATGGAATGTCAAATGGAATGGAATGGAATGTGGAAACGAAAGTGGAATGGAATGGAATGTAATTTGGAATGGAATGGAATAGAATGGAATGTGGAATGGAATGGAATGCAATGGAATGGATTGTGGAATGGAATGGAAAGGAATATGGAATGGAATGTGAAACGGAATTTAATGAAATGTAGAATGGAATGGAATGGAATATGGAATGGAATGGAACGGAATGCAATATGGAATGGAATGGAATGGAATATAGAAAGGAATGGAATAGAATGGAATGTGAAATGGAATGGGATTCAATGGAATAAGGAAGGGAATGGAATGGAATGGAAAGTGCCACTAAATGGAATGGAATGTGGAATTCAATGGAAAGAATCATACAATGGAACGTGGAATGGCACGTGGAATGCAAAGTGGAATGGAATAGAAAGGAGCATGGAAAGGAAAGTGGAATGGAACGTGGAATGGAATGGAATTGAAAGGAAATGAATGTGGTGTCAAATGCAATGGAAAGTGGCATGGAATTTGGAGTGGAGTGGGATGGAAAGGAATGGCAAGTGGAATGGAACGGAATGCGGAATGGAATGGAATGAAGAATGGAATGGAATGCAATGTGGAATGGTAAGGAATGGAATGTGTAATGGAATGGAATGGAATGGAATATGGAATAGAATGAAATGGAACAGAATGCATTGGAATGGAATGTGGAACGGAATGGAATTGAATGTGGAATGGAATGGAATGGAATGAGGAATGAAACGTGGAATGGAACGCAGAATGGAAAGTGGAATGGAACGTGGACTGGAACACGGAATGGAACGTGGAATGGAACACGCAATGGAACGTGAAATGGAATGTAGAATGGAAAAAGCAATGAAATGTGGAATAGAGCAGAATGGATTGTGGAATGGAATGTAACTGTAATGGAATTGAAATGAATGTTTAAAGGAATGGAAAGGAATGCAACGTGGAATTGAATGAAATTGAATGTGGAATGGAATGGAAATTAATGTGGAATGGAATGGAATGGAATGTGGAATGGATTCTGGAATGGAAGGGAATGGAATGGAAAGGAATATGGAGTGGAATGGAATGGAATATGTAATGGAATGGAATGGAATGGAATGGAATGGAATGTGGAATTGAATGGAATTGAAGGCAATGTGGAATGGAAAGGAATGCAATGGAATGCAATTTCAAATGGAATGGAATGGAATTTGGTATTGAATGGAATACTATGAAGTGTGGAATGTAATGGAATGGAATGCAATGTGTAATGGAATGGAATGGAATGTTGAATTGAATGAAATGGAGTTTGGAATGGAAATGAATGGAATGTGGAATGGAATTTGGATTTGAATGGAAAGGAATTGAACGGAATGTATAACGGAAAGGAATGGAATGTGAAGTAGAATGGATTGGAATGTGGAACAGAATGCAATGGAATGTGGTATTGAATGTAATGAAATATGAAAGGAATGTGCAATGGAATTGAATGGAACGGAAACGAATGTGGAATAGAAAGGAATAGATTTCACTGTGGAATGGAATGCAATGGAATATTGTAAGGAATGTCATGGAAAGGATTGTGTAATGGAATGGAATGAAATGCAATGTGAAAGGGAATGCAGTGGAATATGGAATGGAAGGGAATGGAATGTGGAATGGAGTGTGGAATTCAATGGAATGGGATGGAGTGGAATGCGGAATGCAATGGAATGGAATCTGTAATGGAATGTGGAATACAATGGAATGGGATGGAATGGAATTGGCAATGGAATATGGAACGGAATGGAATAGAATGGAATGTGGGATGGAATGGAATTGACAATGGAATATGGAACGGAATGGAATAGAATGGAATGTGGAATGGAATGGAATTGAATGTGGAAAGGAATGGAATGGAAAATGGAATGAAATGGAAGGAATGTGGAAATGAATGGAACGTGGAATGAAATGGAACGGAAGGGAATGTGGAATGCAATGTATTGTAATATGGAAAGGAATGCAATGGATTGAAATGTGGAATGGAATGGATTTGATTGCGGAATGGAATGGAATGGAATGTGGAATGGAATTGAATGGAATTTGGAATGGAATGAAGTGGCATATGGAAAGGAATGTAGTGGTATGGAATTTGGAATGTAATGGAACTGAATGTGGAGTGGTATCGAATGGAATTTGGAAACGAAATGAATTGAAATTTGAATGGAATTTGGAATTGAATGGAAAGGAATGGAATGGGATGTGAAATATAATGGAGTGTGGAATGGAACCGAATGTGGAATGGAATGGAATGGAATGTGGAATGGAATGTGGAATAGAATTCAATGGAAAGGAATGGAACGTGTTATGGAATGGAATGGAATGCAATGTGGAATGGAATGGAATGGAATGTGAAATGCAATGGAATGGAATGTGGAATGGAATGGAATAGAATATGGACAGGAATTTAGAATGGAAAGACTAGAAAGTGGAATGGAATGGAAAGGAATATGGAAAGGAATGGAAAGGAATGTGAAATGAAAGGGAATGGAATATGGAATGGAATGTGGAATACAATGTGGAATGTAATCGAATGGAATGTGGAATGGAATGGAATGGAATGTGGAATGGAATGGAATGGAATGTGGAATGGAATGCAATGGAATGCAATGTGTAATGGAATGGAATGGAAATTGGAATGGAAAGGAATGGAATATGTAAAGGAATGGTATAGAATTCAATGTGGAATGGATTGGAATGGAATGTAGAATGGAAGCAACGGAATGAAATGTGGAAAGATATGGAATCGAATGTGGAATGGAATGGAATGGAACGTGTAAATCAACGGAAGGAATCGTGGAATGGAATGTGAAATGGAAGGTGGAATTGAATGGAAATTGGAATGGTACGTGGAAAGGAAATTGGAATGGAATGGAATGGAATGAATTGAATGTTGTGTGGAATGGAATGGAACATGGAAAGGAATTTGGAATGGAGTGAAATGGAATGGAATGTAAAGTGGAATGGAATGCAACGCAATGTGGAATGGAATGGAATGTGGAATGGAATTGAATGGAATGTGGAATGGATTGTGGAATGCATCAGAATGGAATGTGGAAAGGAACGAGAAATGGAATGGAATGGAATATGGAATGGAATGGAATGGATTATAGAAAGGAATGCAAAGGAATGCAGTGTGAAATGGAATGGAATGGAATGGAGTGCAGAATGGAAAGTAAAGGAATGTGGAATGGCATGGAATGGAATTCGGAATAGAACGGAATGTAATGTTGAAGGGAAAGAATGGAATGTGGATCGGAATGGAATGGAATGGAATTTGGAATGGAATGGAATGGAATGTCATGGAATGGAATGGAATGCAGAATGGAATGAAATCGAACGAGGAATGGAATCGAATGGAATGTGGAATGGAATGGAATGGAATGCAGAAAATAGTGGAATAGAATGTGGAATGGATTGTGGAATGGATTGGAAATGAATGCTGAAAGGATTGTGTAATGGATTGGAATAGAATGTGGAATTGAATGTGAGAGGGAATGGAATGAAATAGAATGGAATTTAGTATGTAATGGAATGGAAAGTGGAATGGAATGCAATGGAATGCAATGTGGAATGGATTGGAATGCAGTGGAATACAACGGAATACGGAATGGAACGGAAAGGAATGGGGAATAGAATGGAATGGATTGTGGAATGGAATGTGGAATGGAACGGAATGGAATGTGGAATGAAATCTGGAATGGAGTCTGGAATGGAATGCGGAATGGAGTGTGGAAAGGAATCTGGATTGGAGTGTGGAATGGAATGTGGAATGGAATGGAATGGAATGCGCAAAGGAATGGAATGGAATGTGGAATGGAATGTGGAATGGAATGGAATGGAATGTGGAAAGGAATGTGGAATTGAACGGAATGGAATGTGGAAAGGAATGTAGAACAGAATGGAATGGAATGTGGAATGGAATGGAATGGAATGGAATGTGAAATGGAATGGAATGGAATGGAATGGAATGTGAAATGGAATGGAATGCAATGGAAAGGATTGTGGAATGGAAGGGAATGGAATATGGAATTGAATGTGAAATGGAAAGGAATGAAATGTGGAATGGAATGGAATTGAATAGAGAATTGAATGGAATGGAATATGGAATGGAATGGAAAGAAATTCAAAGTAGAATGGAATGGAATGGAATGGATTATAGAAAGGAATGGAATAGAATGGAATGTGAAATGGAATGGGATGGAATGGAACAAGGAATGGAATGGAACGGAATGGAATGTGCAATGGAAAGGAAAGGAATGAGGAATTCAATGAAAAGAATCGCAGAATGGAACGTGGAATGGCACGTGGAATGCAAAGTGGAATGGAATTGAATGGAGCGTGGAACGGAACGTGGAATGCAAAGTGGAATGGAATGGAATGGAAAGGAAGGGAATGTGGTGTGGAATGCAATGGAAAGTGGAATGGAATTTGGAATGGAATGGGATGGAAAGGAATGCCACGAGGAATGGAATGGAATGCGGAATGGAATGGAATGCGGAATGGAATAGAATGCAATGTGGAATGGTATGGAATGGAATGTGTAATGGAATGGAATGGAAAGGAATGGAATGGAATGGAATGGTATGTGGAACAGAATGGAATTGAATGTGGAATGGAAAGGAATGGAATGAGGAATGGAATAGAATGGAAATTTGAATGGAATTTGGAAATGAAAGAAAAACACTGGAATGGAATGTGAAATATAATGGAATGTGGAATGGAACGGAATGTTGAATGCAATGGAATGGAAGGTGGAATGGAATGGAATGGAATTTGGAATGGAATGGAATGGAAATTTGAATGGAATTTATAATTGAATGGAAAAGAATGGATTGGAATGTTAAATATAATGGAATGTGGAATGGAACAGAATGTGGAATGGAATGGAATGGAATGTGGAATGGAACGGAATGGAATGTGGAAAGGAAGGGAATGGAATGTGGAATTCAATGGAGAGGATCGTGGAACGGAAGGTGGAATGGAATGGAATTGATTATGGAATGGAATGTAGAATGGGATGTGGAATGGAATGCAATGGAATGAAATGTGATTAGGATTGAATGGAATGGAATGGAAACGAATGTGGAATGGAATGGAATGTGGAAAGGAGCGGAATGCAATGTGGAATGGAATGGAATGGAATGTGGAATGGAGCGGAATAGAAAATGGATTGGAATGGAAAGAAATGTGGAAAGGAATGGAATGTGGAGTGGAATGGAATGAAATGTGAAATGGAATATGAAATGGAATGGAATGGATGCTGGAATGGAATGCAATGGAATGGAATAGGGAAAGGATTGGAATTAAAAGTGGAATGGAATGGAATGCAATATGGAAAGGAAAGGAATCGAATGGAATGGAATGCGTAATGGAATGGAATAGAATGTGGAAAGGAATGGAATGGAATGTGGAATTCAATGGAAGGGATCATGGAAAGGATCGTGGAATGGAACTTGGAATAGAACGTGGAATGTTATGGAATGGAAAGTGGAATGGAACTTCGAATGGAATGTAGAATGGAATGGAATGGAATTGAATGCGGAATGGAATGGAATGGGATGTGAAGAGGAATGGAATGAAATGTGGAATGGAATTTGGAATGGAATCGAATGGATTGGAATGGAATGTGGAATGCAATGGCATGTGGAATGGACTGGTATGCAATGTGGAATGGAATGGAATGTGGATTGGAAAGGAATGGAATGTGGAAAGGAATATAATGGAATGTGGAATGGAATGGAATGGAAAGTGGAATTTAATGTGTAATGGATTGGAAAGGAATGTGGAATGGAATGTGGAATGGAATGGAATGGAATGGAAGGGAATGTGTAATGGAACGGAATGGAAAACGGAATGGAATATGGAATGGATTCCAATGGAATGGAATGGAATGTGGAAATTATTGTGGAATAGATTGGAATGGAATGTGTTATGGAGTTTGAAATGGAATGGAATGGAATGTGGAATGGAATGGAAGGGAAAGTGAAAGGGAAAGGAATGCAATGCAATGTGGAATGGACTGGAACGGAATGGAAAGGAATGGAATGCAGAATGGAAAGTAATGGAATGCAGAATGGAACGGAATGGAATGCGGAATGTCATGCTATGGAACTTGGAACGGAATGGAATGGAATGGAATGCAATCTGGAATCAAGTGAAACCGAATGTGGAATGAAACGTGTAATGGAATGGAATGGAAAGTGGATGGAATGTGGAATGAAACGAAATGGAATGGAATGGACTGTGGAATGGAATGGAAAGGAATGTGGAATGGATTAGAATTGAATTTGGAATGGAGTGGAATGGAATGTGGAAAGGAATGAAATGGAATGAAATCTGGAATGGAATGGAATGGAATGAAATGTGGAATGGAATGGAATGGAATGCAATGCGGAATGGAATTTAATGGAATGTGGAGTGGAATGGAATGGAATGTGTAATGGAATGAAATGGAATGTGGAAAGGATTGGAATGGAACTTGGAATGGAATGTGGAATGGAATGGAATGGAATGTGGAATGGAATGGAATGTGGAATGAAGTGGAATGGAATGTGGAATGGAATGAATTGGAAAATGGAATGGAATGGAATGGAATGAAATGTGGAATGGAATGGAATTGAATGTAATGTGGAATTCAATGAAATGGAATGTGGAGTGGAATGGAATGGAATGTATAAGGAAATGGAATGGAATGTGAAAAGGGATGCAATGTAATGCGGAATGGATAGTGGAATGAAATGGAATGCAATGGAATGGAATTTGGAATGGAATGGAGTGGAAAGATGAATGGAATTGAATGGAATGGAATGTGGAATGGAATGGAATTGAATGTGGAGCGGAATGGAATGGAATTTGGAATGGAAGGGAATGGAATGTTTAATGGAAGTTGGAATAGAATGGAAAGAAATGGAATGGAATGTGGAATATAATGGAATGTGGAATGGAATGGAACGTGGAATGGAATGGAATGGAATGTGAAATTGAATGGAATCGTTTGTGGAATGGAGTGTAGAATGGAATTCCATGGAATGGAATGGAATGGAATGCAAGGTGGAATGGAATGAAATGGAATGTGGAATGGAATGGAATGGAACGTGGAATGGAATAGAATGTGGAAAGGTATGGAATGGAATGTGGAATGGAATGTGGAATGGAATTCAAAGGAAGGCAATGGAATGTGGAATGGAATGGAATGGAATGCAATGTTTAAAGGAGTGGAATGGAATGTGGAATGGAATGGAATGGAATGCAATGTTTAAAGGGATGGACTGCAGTTTGGCATGCAACGGAATGGAATGTGGAAGAGAATGGAATGGAATGCAACGTGGAATGGAATGGAATGAAATGCAATGTGGAATGGAATAGAATGGAATGTGGAAAGGAATGTAATGGAAAGTGGAAGGGAATTCAAGGTCGAATGGAATGGAATGGAATGGAATGTGGAATAGAATGTGTAATGGAATGGAATGGAATGTGGAATGGAATGGAACGTGGAATGGAATGGAATGGAAAGTGGAATCCAATGTGAAATGTAATGGAATGCAATGGAATGTAATGCGGAATGGAATGGAATGGAATATGCAAAGGAATGTGGAATGGAATGGAATATAATGTGGAATGGAATGGAATGGAATATGGAAAGGAATGGAAACGAATGTGAAATGAAATTGAATGAAATATGGAATGGAATGTGGAATGCAATGTGGAACGGAATCGAATGGAATGTGGAATGCAATGGAATGCAAAGTGGAATGGAATGGAATTAAATGTGGAATGGAATGGAATGGAATTTGGAATGGAGTTGAATGGAATGTGGAATGGAATGGAATGTGATGTGGAATGGAATGGAATGGAAAGTGGAGAGAAATGGAATGGAATATGGAAAGGAATAGACTTTAATGCAATGGGGAATAGAATGGAATGGAATGTAGAATGGAAGGGAATGGAATGGAATGTGGAAAGGAATGGAATCGAATGTGGAATTGAATGGAATGGAAAGTGTAATTCAATGGAAAGAATCGTGGAATGGAACGTGGAATGGAACGTGGAATGGAATTCAATGGAATGGAATCGAATTGAATGCAGAATGGATTGGAATGGAAGGACGACTGGATTGGAATGGAATGGAATGTGGAATGGAAACGAATGGATTGTGGAATCGAATGGAATTGAAAATGGAATCGAATGTGTTAGAATGTGGAAAGGAATGCAAGGGAATGTGGAATGTAATGGAATGGAACGTAGAAGGGAATGTGGAATGGAAAGGAATGGAAGGTGTAAAGCAAAGTGAAATGCAACGTGGAATTTCACGTGGAATCGAACATGGAATGAAACGAGAAACGGAATGTTGAAAGGAATGGATTGGAATGTTTAATGGACTGTGCAAAGGAATGGAATGAAACGAGGAATGGAATATAGAATGGAATGGAATGGAATTTGGAAGGGAAAGTGGAATGAAATGTTTAATGGAACATGGAATGTAATGCAGAATGTAATGTGGATTCGAATGTGGAATGAAATGTGGAGAGGAATGGCATGGAATGGAATGGAATGGAAAGTGGAATGGAATGTGGAAAGGTATTTGGAATGAAATGAGGTATATAATGTAGAATGGAGTGGATTGGAACATGGAATGGAAGGGAATGGAATTTACTATGACATGTGGAATTTAATGGATTGCAATGGAATGAGGAATGGAATGGAATGCAATGAAATGTGGAATGGATTGGAATGGAATGTGGAATGCAATGGAATGGAATGTGGAATAGAAAGAATGGATTGTGGAATCGAATGCAATTGAATGTGGAATGGAATGGAATGGAATGTGGAATGGAATGCAACGGAATGTGGAATGGAATATTATGGAATGGAATGGAAAGTGGAATAGAATGGAATATAATGTGGAATGTAAAGGAATGGAATGTAGAGTGGAATGGAATGGAATATTGAAATGAATGCAATTGAGTGGAATGTGGAATGGAATGGAATAGAATGTGGAATTTAAAGGAATGGAATGTGGAGTGTAATGGAATGGAATATTGAAATGAATGCAATTGAGTGGAATATGGAAAGGAATGGAATAGAATGTGGAAAGGAATATTTGGAAAGTGGAATGCAATTTGGATATGAATGGAAAGGACTGGAATGGAATGTGGAATGGAATGGAAAGTGGAATGGAATGGAATGCGGAATGGAATCGAATGTAATGTGCAACGGAATGTAATGGAATGTGGAATGGAATGTGTAACGGAATGGAATGTGCAATGGAATGGATTGGAGTGTAATGGAATGTAGAATGGAATGGAATGGAAAGCAATGTGGAATGAAATGGAATGGAATGTGGAATGGAATGCAATGGAATGTGGAATGGAATGGAATGGAAAGAAATGGAAAGGAATATGGAGTGTAATGAAGTAGAATATGGAATGGAATTGAATGGAATATAATGGAATGTGGAATGGAATGGAATTGAATGTGGAATGGAAGGGAATGCAATGTGGAATGGAATGGAATGCAATCTGTAATGGAATGGAAAGGAATGTGGAATGCAAAGGAATGGAATGCGGAATGCAACGTGCAATGGAATGGAAAGAAATGGAATGTGGAATGGAATGGAATGTGGAAAGGAATGGAATGTGAAATGGAATGGAATGGAGTGGAAAGCAATGTGGAATGGAATGGAGTGGAATGTGGAATGAAATGGAATGGAATGTGGAATGGCACGGAATGGAATGTGGAAAGGAATGTGGAATGGAATGGAATGCAATGTGGAATGGAATGGAATGGAATGCAGAATGTAATATAGAATGGAATGGAATGAAATGCAGAATGGAATGTGGAAAGGAATAATATCGAATTTGGAATGGAATGGAATGTGGAATGGAAGGAAGAATGGAATGGAATGGATTGAAGAATGGAATGGAATGGAATGTGGAACGGAACAGAATTTAGAATGGAATCGAATTGATTGTGGAATGGAATGGAATGGAAAGTGAAATGGAATGTTTAATGTAATGTGAAATGGAAGGTGGAATGGAATTTTGACTGGAAAACCGAATGGAATGAAATGCAAAGTGGAATGGAAAGGAATGGATCCTGCAAAGGAATGGAATGGAACTTGGAATGGAATGTGGAATGAAACGTGGAATAAAACGGGGAATAGAATGTGGAATGGAATGGAGTGGAATGTGGAATGGAATGTGGAATGGAATGGAATGGAATTTGGAATGGAATGAGGAATGGAATGGAATGAATTGTCGTTGGAATGTGGAATGGAATGTGGAATGGATTGTGGAATGAAAGGCGGAATGTAATGTGTAATGGAACGGAATGGAATGTAGAATGGAATGTGGAATGGAAAGTGGAATGGAACGTGGAATATACCGTGTAATGGAATGGAATGGAACATGGAATGGAATGTGTAATGGAAAGGAATGGAATGTGGAATGGAATGTGCAATGGAACGTGGAATGGAATGGAATGAAATGTCGAATGGAATGTGGAGTGGAATGGAATGGAATGTGGAATGGAATGCAAAGGAAAGTGGAATGGAATGTTGAGTGCAATGTGGAATTCAATGTGGATTGCAATGTAATGGAATGTGGAATGTAATGTATAATGGAAAGGAAGGCACTGTCGAATGTAATGAGGAATGGAAAGTGGAATGGAATGAGGAATGGAATGTGGAATTGAAAGTAGAATGGAATGGAATGGAATTCAGAATGGAACGTGGAATGGAATGGAAGGCAAAGTGGAGTGGAACGTGGAATGCATCGTGGAAGAGAACGTGGAATGGAATGAAATGTGGAATGGAATGGAATGGAAAGTGGAATGGAATGGGAGATGGAATGTGGAATTGAATGCTGAGTGGATTGTTGAATGGAATGTAATGGTATAGAATATGGAGTGGAATGGAATGGAATGTGGAATGGAACCTGGAATGGAACGTCGAATGGATGGGAATGGAAAGTGTAATGGAATGTGGAATGGAATGGAATGGATTATGGAATGCAATGTGGAATTGCATGTGGAATCGAATGGAATGGAATGTGGAATGTGGAACAGAATGTGGAATGGAATGGAATGGAATGTGTAATGGAATGTGTAATGGACAGGAATGGAATGTGGAATGGACATTTGAGTGGAAGGTGGAGTGGAATGTGCAATGGAATGGAATGGAATGTGGAATGGAATGTGGAATGGAATGTGTAATGGACAGGAATGGAATGTGGAAAGGACATTTGAGTGGAAGGTAGAGTGGAATGTGGAATGCAATAGAATGGAATGTGGAATGTAAAACAATTGAATGTGGAATGTAATGTTTAATGCAATGTGCAATGGAATGGAATGTATTGTGGAATGGAATGGAATGGAATGGTATGGAATATGGAAAGGAAAAGAATGGAATGTGGAATGGAAAGTGAAAGGAATGGGGAATGGAAAGTGAAATGGAACATTGAATGGAAGGTAGAATGGAATGGATTGTAACGTGGAACGCATTGTGGAACGGAATGGAATGGAAAGTGTAATGGAATGTGTAATAGAATGGAAGGGAAGGTGGAATGGAATGTGGAAAGGAAAGTGGAATAGAAGTTGGAATGGTACTTGGAATGGAATGTGGAATGTAATTGAATGAAATGTGGAATGGATTGGAACGGAATGTGGAATAGAATGGAATTGAATGGAATGGAATGGAATGGAATGGAATGAAATGCGGAATGGAATGGAACGGTATGTGGAATGTAATGTAATGGAATGGAATGTGTACTTGAATGAAATGGAAAGTGGAATGGAATGGAATGGAAAATGGAATGGAATGGAATGTGGAATGGAACGCAAAGGAAAGTGCAAAGGAATGTGGAATGGAATGTGGAATGGAATGTGCAATGTAAAAGAATTGAATGTAGAATGGAATTGAATGGAATGTCGAATATAATGGAATGGAATGGAATGTGGAATGTAATGGAAAGGAATGTGGAGCACAAAGGAACTTGGAATGGAATGGAATGCAATGTGAACTGGAATGGTATGGAATATGTAATGGAATGTGGAGAGGAAAGGAATGGAATATGGAATGAAATGTGGAATGCTTGGAATGGAATGTGGAATGAATTGAATGGAATGTGGAATGGAATGTGGAATGCAATGTAATGGAAAGTGGAATGGAATGTTGAATGAGATGGAACGTAATGTGTAATGAAATGTGGAATGGAATGGAATGGAATGCAGAATGGAATCTGGAATGGATTCGTATGGAATGTGGAATGGAATGGAATGGAATGTGGAATGGAATGGAGTGGAATGCAGAATGGTATCTGGAATGGAACGTGGAATTGAATGGAATGGAAGGTGGAATGCATTGAAATGGAAAGTTGAATGGAATGTGGAATGGAATGGAATGGAATGCAATGTGGAATGGAATGGAATGGAATGCAATGTGTAATGGAATGGAATTGAAAATGGAATGGAATGTGGAATGGAATGGAATGGAATGTGGAATGGAAGGTGGAACGGAATGGATTGGAATGGAATGTGGAATATAATGGAATGGAATGTGGAATGGAATGGAATGGAATGCGGAATAGAATGTGGAATGAAATGCAATGGAAAGTGTAACGGAATGGAAAGGAGTGTGGAATGCACTGGAATGGAATGAGGAATGGAATGGATTCAAATGTGGAATGCAATGGAATAGAATGTGGAATGGAATGCGAAATGGAATGGACTGGAATGGAACGTGGAATAGAGTGTGGAATTGATGGAATGGAATGTGCAATGGAAAGGAGTGGAATGTGCAAAGAAACGTGCAATGGAATGAAATGGAATGCAATGTGGAACGGAATGTGGAAAGAATGGAAAGGAATGTGGAATGGAATGTGGAATGGAACGGAATAGAATGTGGAATGGAATATGGAATGGAATGTGGAATGGAATGGAACGTGGAAAGGAATTTGGAATGGAATGGAATCAAATGTGGAATGGAATGTGGAATAGAATGGAATGGAATGTGGAATGGAATGGAATGGAAAGTGGAATGGAATGGAATGGAACGTGGAATGGCACGTGGAATGGAATGTGGAATGCAATGTGGAATGTAATGGTATGTGGAACGGATTGGAATGGAATGCAAAAAATGAATGGAATGGAATTTGGAATCGAATTGAATAGAATATGGAACGGAATGGAATGGAATGGAATGTGGAATTGAATGGAATAGAATACAGTGGAATGGAATGTAGAGTGGAATGAAATGCGAAATGGTATAGAATGTGGAATGCAATGAAATGGAAAGGAATGAAATGGAATGGAATGTGGAATGGATTTGAATGCAATGTGGAATGGAATGGAATGGAATGTGAAATGGAATGGATTGGAATGTGGAATGGAATAGAATGTGGATTGGAATGGAATGGAATGGAATGGAACGTAAAAAGGATTAGAATGGAACATGGAATACAATGGAAAGGTATGTGGAATGGAATGGAATGGAATGTCCAATGGAATGTGGAAAAGAATGGAATTGAATGTGGACTGGAATGTGAAATGGAATGGAAACGAATGTTGAATGGAATGGAATGAAATGTGGAATGGAATGTGGAATGAAATGGAATGGAAAGTGTAGTGGAAAGTGGTATCGAATGAAATGGAGTGGAATGTGAAATGGAATGTGGAATGGAATGGAATGGAATATGGAATGGAATGGAATAGAATTCGGAATGGAATGTGGAATGGAATGGAAAGGAATGTGGAATGAAATGAAAAGGAATGAGGAATGCAAAGGAATGGAATGTGGAATGGAATGGATTGCAATGAGGAATGGAATTTAATGGAATGTGGAATGGAATGTGGAATGGAATGTGGAATGGAATGGAATGGAATGGAATCTGGAATGGAATGTTGAATGGATGGAATGGAATTTGAAATGGAATGGAATGGAATGTGGAAAGGAATGAGCAATGGAATGGAATGTGGAACGGAATGTCGAAAGGAATGGAATGGAATGTGGAATGGAATGGAATAGAATGTGGAACGGAATGTTCAACGGAAATTGGATTGGATTGTGGAATGGAATGGAGTGGGTCGGAATGTGGAAAGAATGGTGAATGGAATGGAATCAAATGTGGAATGGAATGTGGAATAGAATGGAATGGAATGTGGAATGCATGGGACTGGAATGTGGAATGGTATGGAATGGAATGTAGAATGGAATGTAAAATGGAATGGAATGGTATGTGGAATGGAATGGAATCGAAGGTGGAATGGAACGTAGAATGGAATGTGGAAAGAAATGTGGAATGGAATGTTATGTGTAATGGAATGGAACAGAATGCAATAAATGAATGGAATGGAATGTGGAATGGAGTGGAATAGATTGTGGAGTGGAATGGAACGTGGGTTGGAATGAAATAGAATGCAGTGGAATGGAATGTAGAAAGGAAAGGAATGGAATTTGGAATGGAATAGAATGTAGAATGGATTGAAATGAAATGGAAAGAAATGGAACAGAATGTAGAATGGAATGGAATGGAATGTGGAATGGAATGGAGTGGAATGGAATGGAATGTGAAATGGAGTGGAATGGAATGTGGAACGGAATAGAATGTGGAATTGAAATGAATGGAATGCAATGGTGAATGTTATGGGATGGAATTGAATGGAATGTTTAAAGGAATGGAATGGAATGTGGAATGGAATAGAACGTGGAATGGAATGAAGTGGAATGGAATGAGGAATAGAATGTAATGGAATGGAATTCGGAATGGAATGGAATGGAATTGAATGGAATGTGGAACAGAATGCAGTGGAATGTGGAATGGAACAGAACGTGGAATGCAATGGAATGGAATTCAATGGAATGTGGAATGGAATGCAGTTAAATATGGAATGGAGTAAAATGTGGAATGGAATTAAATGGATTGGATTGTGGAATGAATAGAAGGTGGAATGGAATGAAGTGGAATGGAATGTGGAATGGAATGAAGTTGAATGGAATGTGGAATGGAATGGAATGTGGAATGGAATAGAATGGAACTGAATGGAAAGTGGAATGGAATGGAGTGGATAGTGGAATGGAATAGAATGTGGAATGGAATGAAACTTAATGGAATGCGGAATGGAATGGAATGGAATTTGGAATGGAATGGAATGGAATATGTAATGGAAAGGAAAGAAATGGAATCTGGAATGGAATGTGGAATGGAATGGGATGGAATGGAATGGAATGTGGAATGGAATGGAAAGGAATGTGGAATGGAATGAAAAGGAATGAGGAATGCAAAGAAATGCAATGTGGTATGGAATGTATTGCAATGTGGAATGGAATTTAATGGAATGTGGAATGGAATGGAATGGAATGGAATGTAAACTGGAATTTAATGTGGAATAGATGGAATGGAATTTGAAATGGAATGGAATGGAATGTGGAATGGAATGAGCAATGGAATGGAATGGAATGGAATGTGGAACGGAATGTGGAAAGGAATGGAATGGAATGTTGAATGGAATGGAATAGAATGTGGAACGGAATGTGCAATGGAAATTGGATTGGATTGTGGAATGGAATGGAGTGGGTCGGAATGTGGAAAGGAATGGTGAATGGAATGGAATCAAATGTGGAATGGAATGTGGAATAGAATGGAATGGAATGTAGAATGGAATGTAAAATGGAATGGAATGGTATGTGGAATGGAATGGAATGGAAGGTGGAATGGAACGTAGAATGGAATGTGGAAAGAAATGTGGAATGGAATGGTATGTGGAATGGAATGAAGTGGAATGGAATGAGGAATGGAATGTAATGGAATGGAATTCGGAATGGAATGGAATTTAATTGAATGGAATGTGCAACGGAATGCAGTGGAATGTGGAATGGAACAGAATGTGGAATGCAATGGAATGGAATGGAATGGAATGTGGAATGGAATGCAGTTAAATATGGAATGAAATAGAATGTGGAATGGAATGAAGTGGAATGGAATGTGGAATGGAATGAAGTTGAATGGAATGTGGAATGGAATGGAATGTGGAATTGAATAGAATGGAATTGAATGGAATGTGGAATGGAATGGAGTGGATAGTGGAATGGAATAGAATGTGGAATGCAATGAAACGGAATGGAATGTGGAATGGAATGGAATGGAATTTGGAATGGAATGGAATGGAATATGGAATGGAATGGAAAGGAATGGAATCTGGAATGGAATGTGGAATGGAATGGGATGGAATGGAATGGAAAGTGGAATGGAATGGAATCTAATCTGGACTAGAATGTGGAATGGAATGTGGACTGCAATGTGGAATGGAATGGAATGGAATGTGGAATGGAATGGAATGGACTGTGAAATGGAATTTGGAATGGAATGGAATGGCATGTGAAATGGCATGTGAAATGGAAAGTTGAATGGAACGTGGAATGGAACGCGGTAAGGAAAGTGGAATGGATTAGAAGGCAACTTGGAATGCAATGGAAAGGAATGTGGAATGGAATGCAATGGAATGTCCAATGGAATTTGCAAAGGAATGGAATTGAAAGCGGAATGAAATGTGGAACGGAATGGAAAGGAATAGAGTTTCCAATAGGTTGAAATGAGTGGAATGGAATGTGGAATAGAATGTGTAATGGAATGGAATGGAATGTGGTATTGCATGGAATGGTAAGTGGAATGGAATACAATGGAACGTGGAATGGAAAGTGGAATGGAATTGAATGTAATATGGAACTTATTCCAACCACTATATTCCATTCAGTTCCACATTTCATTCCATATTCCATTCCACTCCACTTTCCTTTGCATTCAATTCCATTCCATTCCATTCTACTTTCCATTCCATGTTCCATTCCACGTTCCATTCCATTCCATTCCATTCCACATTCCATTCCACATTCCATTCCATTCCATTCCACATTCCATTTAACATTCCATTCCACATTTCATTCCACATTCAATTTCATTCCATGCCACATTCCATTCCATTCCATTCCACTTTCCATTCCACTTTCCATTCCATTCCATTCCATTCCACATTCCATTCCACTTTCCATTCCATTCCATTCCATTCCATTCCATTCCACATTCCATTTCACTTTCCATTCCATTCCAATCCCCATTCTATTATAATCCATAGCATTCCAGTCCACACTCCATTCCATTCCATTCCATTCCACATTTCATTCCATTCCATTCCATTCCACATTCCATTCCATTCCATTCCACATTCCATTCCATTCCATTCCGCAATCCATTCAATTCAATTCCACATTCCATTCCATTCCATTCCACATTCCATTCCATTGCAT
Source organism: Pongo abelii (assembly GCF_028885655.2). NCBI lineage: Eukaryota > Metazoa > Chordata > Mammalia > Primates > Hominidae > Pongo > Pongo abelii. Next base: position 7,215,555 of record NC_071999.2, read on the forward strand.
ACCACATTCCATTCCATTCCACATTCCATTCCATTCCACATTCCAATTCATGCAACTCTGCATTACAATCCATTTCTTGCCACCTTCTTTTCCATTCAATTTCACGTTCCATTCCATTCCACATTGCATTCCTTTCCACTCCACATTCCATTCCATTCCATTCTACATTCCATTCCATTCCGTTCCACATTCCATTCCATTCCATTCCATTCCAGTCCACATTCCTTTCCATTCCATTCCATTCCACATTCCATTCCATTGCATTCCACATTCCTTTCCATTCCATTCCACATTTCATTCCATTCCATTCCACGTTCCGTTCCATTCCATTCCACTTTCCATTCCATGTTCCATTCTAAAGTTTCGTCCACGTTCCATTCAACGTTCCATTCCATTCCATTCCACATTCCATTCTATATTCCATTCCATTCCATTACACAATCCATTCCAAAATCCATTGCATTCCATTCCACATTCCATTCCACATTCCAGTGATTTCCATTCCAGTCTATTTTCCATTCAACTACTTTCCCTTCCACATTCCATTCCATTCCATGCTACATTCCATTCCATTCCATTCCACTTTGGATTCCATTCCATTGCACATTCCATTCCATTCCACTTTCCATTCCATGACTTTACATTCCACATTCCATTCCACATTGCATTACATTCCATTCCACATTCCATACCACATTCTATTCCATTCCACATTCCATTCCACGATCCGTTCAATTCCACATCCTATTCCAAGTTCCATTCCATTCCATTCCACATTCCATTCATTGCACTTCAAATTCCATTCCTTTCCATTCCACATTTCTTTCCATTCTATTCCACATTCCATTCCACATTCCCTTCCTTTCCATTCCATTCCATTGCATTCCATTCCATTCCACATTGCATTCCATTCGATTCCATTACAATCCATTCCATTACATTCCATTCCGCTTTCCATTCCTTTCCATTCCATTCCATACCATTCCACTCCATTCCACATTCCTTTGCCTTCCATTCCACATTCCTTTCCGCATTCCTCTATTCATTCCATTCCATGTTCCATTCCACGTTATGTTCCATTCCATTTCATAATACATTCCATTCAATTCCACATTCAATTTCACATACCTTTCCATTCAATTCCACATTGTATTTCACTTTCCATTCCATTCCGTTCCAAATTCTATTCCTTTCCATTCCACTTTCCATTCCATTCTATTCCATTGCATTCCACATTCCAATCCTTTCCTTTCCCCATTCCATTCCATTCAATTCCACATTCCTTTCCATTCCATTCCACGTTAAATTCCACATTGCCTTCCATTTCATTCGACATTCAATTCCACATTTCATTCCATTGAATACCACAGTCCTTTCCACATTCCATTGCATTCCATTCCATTCCATTTCATTCCACACTCCATTCGACATTCCATTCCACATTCCATTCGACATTCCATTCCATTCCATTCCACATTCCCTTCCATTCCATTCAGCATTCCCATCCATTCCATCCCATAACAGAATCCAGGCCATTCCATTCCACTTTCCGTTACTTTCCACTCCATTCCGAATTCAATTCCATTCCATTCAACATTCCTTTCCATTCCATTCCATTCCATTCCATTCCATTCCATTCCACAGTTGATGCCATTACATTCCACATTCCTTTCCATTCCATTCCATTCCATTCTATTGCATTCCACAATCCATGCCATTCCATTCCACATTCCATTCCGTTCCATTACACATTCCATTCCATTCCATTACACATTCCATTCCATTCCATTACACATTCCATTCCATTCCATTCAATTACATTCCATTTCATATTCCATTCCATTCCATTCCTTTCCACAGTCCATCCCATTCCATTCCACATTCCATTCCATTCCATTCCATTCCACATTCCGTTCCGTTCCGTCTCATATTCCATTCCATTTTATTCCATTCCACATTCCAGTCCATTCCATTGCACATTCCATTCCATTCCATTTTGTTCCATTCCATTCCTCATTCTAATCAACATTCCATTCCATTCCATGCCATTCCACTCAATTCCATTCCACATTCCATTACTTTCCATTCCATTGCATTCAACATTCCATTCCATTCCATTAACCATTACATTCCTTTCCATTCCACATTCCTTTATGTTCCATTCTATTGCACATTTCATTCCATTCCATTCCACATTCCATTCCACATTCCATTCCACATTCCTATATTCTTTCCATTCCTCGTTCCATTCCACATTACATTGCATTCCATTCCACAGACCATTCCTTTCCATTGCACTTTGCGTTCCACATTCACTTCCATTCCATTCCACATTCCATTCCATTCCATGCCATTCCATTCCATTCCATTCCACATTCCATTCCATTCCATTCCATGCCACATTCCATTCCATTCCATTCCACATTCGATTCCATTCAATTCCGCATTCTGTTGCACATTCCATTCCATTCCAGTCCAAATTGCATTACATTACATTCCACTCTCCAATCCTTTCCATTCCACATTCCTTTCGATTCCATTCCACTCCATTCCACATTCTATTCCATTCCATTCCACATTCCATTCCACATTTCTATTATTCCATTCCACATTTCATTGCACTTTCCCGTCCATTCAAGTACACATTCCATTCCATTCCACATTCCATTCCATTCACATTCGATTGTATTTTATTCAATTGCATTGCACATTCCATTCCACATTCCATTCCCCTTTTCATTCCACATTCCATTCCATTCCATTGCACATTCCTTTCATTCCATTCCTTTCTGTTCCACATTCCATTCCACTCCATTCCACATTCAATTCCATGCCATTCCACATTCCACTCCATTCCATTCCATTCCATTCCGCTTTCCATTCTATTCCATTCCGCGTTCCATTCCACATTCCTTTCCATTCCTTTCTTCATTCCATTCCATTCCATTCCATTCCACATTCCATTCCATTCCATTCCACGTTCCATTACATTCCATTCCACGTTCCATTACATTCCATTCCACGTTCCATTACATTCCATTCCACTTTTCATTCCGCGTTCCATGACATTCAATTGCACGTTCCATTCCATTCCATTCGACGTTCCATCCTCATTCCATTCCATTCCGCATTCCAATCTTTTGCATTCCACATTCAATTCTATTCCATTCCACATTCCATTCTATTCCATTCCACTTTCCATTCGACATTCCATTCTGTTGCATTCTACATTGCCTTCCATTCCATTCCATTCCACATTCCATTTCTTTCCATTCCACGTTCCATTCCATTCCATTCCGCATTCCATTCCATACCACGTACCATTTCACATTCCATTCCATTCCAAATTCCATTGCATTCCACTTTCCATTCCATTCCATTCCACATTCCATTCCAAATTCCATTCCATTCCATTCCACATTCCATTCCACACTACATTCAATTCCATTGCATTCCACATTCCATTCCATTCCATTCTACATTCTATTCCATGACATTCCATATTCCTTTCCATTCCATTGCGCATTGCATTCCATTCCATTCAACTTTCCATTCCATGTCATTCCATATTCCATTCCATTCCAATGCGCATTGCATTCCATTCCATTCCACATTCCATTCCATTACATTCCACACTCCATTCCATTCCATTGCACATTCCATTCCATTCCATTCCGTTCCCGTCCACATTCCATTCCTTTCCATTCTGCATTCCTTTCCACATTCCATTCCATTCCATTCCAGATTCCATTCCATTCCATTCTTTCCAAATTCAATTCCATTCCATTTCACATTCAATTCCACATTCAATTCCACGTTTCTTTCCATTCCATTAAACTTTCCTTTCCACGTTCCATTCCATTCCATTCCACATTCCATTTCATTCCCTTCCACATTCCATTCCACGTTCATTTCCACGTTGCTTTCCATTCCATTCCACTTTTCATTCCACGTTGCGTTCCATATTCTATTCCACTTTCCATTCCATTCCATTTCACTTTGCTTTACGTGTTACATTCCACTTTCCATTCCATATTCCATTCCCCATTCCAGTACACATTCCAATCCATTACATTCCACATTCCATTGCACATTCCATTCCTCATTCTATTACCCATTCCATTACATTACATACCCATTTCCTTACCCATTCCATTCCGCTTTACATTCCATTCAATACCACATTCCATTCCATATTCCATTCCATTCCACATTCCTTTCCATTCCACTCCATTCCATTCCACATTCCATTCCATTGTATTCTGTTCCACAATCCGTGCCATTCCATTCCACATTTGATTCCGTTCCATTCCAGATTCTATTGCAGATTCCATTCCATTCCTGTCCAAATTCCATTACATTAGATTGCACTCTCCTATCCATTCCCTTCCACATTCCTTTCGATTCCATTCCATTCCATTCCACATACCATTCCATTCCATTACACATACCATTCCGCATTTCAACTATTCCCTTCCACTTTCCATTGCGCTTTCCCTTCCATTCAAGTACACATTCCATTCCATTCCACATTCCATTCCATTCCACATTCCAATGCATTTCATTCGATTCCATTCCAGATTCCATTCCACATTCCATTCCCCATTTCATTCCACATTCCATTCCATTCCATTCCACATTCCATTCATTCCATTCCATTCCATTCAACATTCCATTCCACATTCCATTCCACTCTATTCCACATTCAATTCCATTCCAATCCACATTCCACTCCATTCCATTCCATTCCATTCCAATTTCCTTTCTATTCCATTCCACGTTCCATTCCACATTGATTTCCATTCTTTTCCACATTCCACTCCATTCTACGTTCGAATCCATTCCATTCCATATTCCATTCCATTCCATTCCACGTTCCATTACATTGCATTCCACGATCCATTCTATTCCATTCCACTTTCCATTCCACGTTCCATTGCATTCCATTGCACATTCCATTCAATTCCATTACATCCTATTCCATTCCTCATTCCATTCCACTTTCCATTCCACATTCCATTCCATTCCACCCCACTTTCCTTTCCATTCCATTCCATTCCACTTTCCATTCCATTCCATTCCACATTCCATTCCACTTTCCATTCCACATTCCATTGCATTCCATTCCAGATTCCATTCCACATTCAATTCCATACAATTCCACATTCCATTCCATTCCATTCCACTTTCCATTCCATTATATTCCAGGTTCCACTCCATTTCATTCCACGTTCCATGACATTCAATTACACGTTCCATTCCATTCCGTTCGACATTCCATTCCTCATTCATTCCATTCCACATTCCAATCTTTTCCATTCCACATTCATTTCTATTCCATTCCACATTCCATTCTATTCCATTCCACTTTCCATTCGACATTCCATTCAATTGCATTCCAGATTGCCTTCCATTCCATTACATTCCACATTCCGTTCCTTTCCATTCCACGTTCCATTCCATTCCATTCCGCATTCCATTCCTTTACATACCACGCTGCATTCCACATTCCATTCCATTCAAAATTCCATTGCATTCCACTTTCCATTCCATTCCACTGCACATTCCATTACACATTCCATTCCTTTCCACTCCACATTCCATTGCACATTCCATTCCACATTCAATTCAATTCCATTCCATTCCACATTCCATTCCATTCCATTCAACATTCCATTCCATGACATTCCATATTCCATTCCATTCCATTGCGTATTCCATTCCATTCCATTCCACATTCCATTCCATTACATTCTACATTCCATTCCATTCCATTACACATTCCATTCCATTCCATTCCGTTGCAGTCCACATTCCATTAATTTCCAGTCTGCATTCCTTTCCACATTCCATTCCACATTCCATTCCTTTCCTTTCCATTCCGTATTCCATTCCACTCCTTTTCACATTGCCTTCCATTCCATTTCACTTTCCATTCCATTCCATTCCATTCTATTCCACAGTCTATGCCATTCCTTTCCACATTCCATTCCATTGAATTCCACATTCCATTCCACTTTCCAGTCCATTCCATTTCACATTCCATTCCACATTCCTTTCCATTCCACATTCAATTCCATGCCACTCCATTCCCTTCCTTTCCATTACATTACATTCCACATTCAATTGCATGCCATTCCATTCCCCATTCCTTTCCATTCCATTCCACATTCTATTGCATTCCATTCCATTCCAAATTCCTTTCCATTCCTTTCCACATTCAATTGCATTCCATTCCATTCCACATTCCTTTCCATTCCATTCCACATTCCATTCCACATTCTCTTCCATTGAATTCCACATTCCATTCAATTCCGTTCCATTCAATTCCAGATTCCATTCCACATTCCATTCCATTGCCTTCGATTCCACATTGCATTCCATTCCATTGCTCGTTACATTCCATTCCATTCCATTGCATTCCACATTCCATTACATTTCATTCCATTCCGCAATCTATGCCTTTCCATTCCACATTCCATTCCATTCCATTCCACATTCCATTGCACATTGCATTCCATTCCAGTCCACATTCCATTGCACTGCATTCCACATTCCATTCCGTTTCATTCCACATTCAATTCCATTCCATGCCTTTCCACATTCCATTCCATTCCATTCCACTCCATTCCATTCCATTCCATTCCATTCCACATTACATTCCACATTCCATTGTATCCCTTTCCACATTCCATTCCGTTCCATTCCACATTCCATTCCATTGCATTCTTTCCACATTCCATTCCATTCCATTTCACATTCAATTTCACATTCAATTCCACGTTTCTTTCCATTCCATTAAACTTTCCTTTCCACATTCCATTCCATTCCATTCCACATTCATTTCAGTCAATTCGACATTCCATTCCAATTTCAATTCCATGTTCCTTTCCATTCCATTCCACTTTCCATTCCACATTGCGTTCCATTTTCTATTCCACTTTGCATTCCATTCCATTTCACGTTCCATTACATGTTCCATTCCTCGTTCCATTCCATATTCCATTCCACATTTCATTCCACATTCCATTCCACATTCCATTCCATTCCATTTCACATTCCATTGCACATTCCATTCCACATTCTATTACCCATTCCATTACATTGCATTCCCATTTCCTTACCCATTCCTTTCCACATTACATTCCATTCAATACCGCATTCCATTCCACATTCCATTCCATTCCATTCCACATTCAATTCAATATACCATTCCATTCCATTCCACATTCAATTCCATTCCATTCCACAATCCATTCCATTTCATTCCACATTCCGTTCCATTGCATTCCACATTCAATTCCATATTCCGTTCCATTCCAGTCCACATTCCATTCCATTCCATTCCACATTCCATACCATTCGATTCAACATTCCATTCCATTGCATTCCATTCCATTGCATTGCATTCCACATTCCATTCCATTCCATTCCACGTTCCATTCCATTCCATTCCAATCCACTTTCCATTCCATATTTCCTTTCATTGCATTCCACATTCCATTCCATTTCGTGTTCCATTCCATTCCATTCTGTTCCACATTACATTCCAGATTCCATTCCATTCCATTCCACCTTCCATTCTATTACACATTGCATTCCATTCCCTTCCATTCCACTTTCCTTTACCTTCAATTCCATTCCACGTTCCATTCCATATTCTGTTCCATGCCATTCCACATTCCATTCCCTTTAACCTTCCATTCCGTTCCATTCCACATTCCATTCCACTTTCAATTTCACGATCCTTTCCATTCCCTTCCACTTTGCATTAAACGTTCCATTCCACGTTGCATTACACTTTCATTTCCAGGTTCCATTCCTTCCCATTCCACTTTCCATTACATGTTCCATTCCACGTTCCATTCCACATGCCATTCAACATTCCATTGCAAATTCCATTCCACATTCCATTCCACATTCCATACCATTCAATTCCCCATTCCATTACTGGGTCCTTTCCTTTCCATTCCACATTCTATTCCACATTTCAATCCCTTCCATTTCACTTTCCATTCCACATTCCATTCCACAATCCATTCCACTATCCATTCCAAATTCCATTACAGAATCCATTCCACATTCCATTCTATTCCACGCTCCCTTCCACATTCCTATCAGCATTTCAGTCCTTTCCATGTTCCATTCCACATTCCATTCCATTCCATTCCACATTGCATTCCAAATTCCATTTCATTCCACAATCCACTCCACATTCTCTTCCATTCCATTCCACTATCCATTCCATTTCATTCCACATTCCATTCGATCTTCAATTCGATTCCATTGCACCTTCCATTATGCATTCCATTCCACGTTACATTCAACATTCCATTGTATTCCATTATACATTTCATTCCACATTCCATTCCACATTCCATTTATTATATTCCAGATTCCATTACACATTCCATTCCATTCCATTCCACATTTCATTCCATTCCATTCTACAATCCATTCCATTCCATTCCATATTCCATTCCATTCCACATTCCATTCCGTTTCATTCCACATTCCATTCCATTTCATTCCTCTTTCCATTCCATTTCATTCCAAATTCCATTCCAAATTCCATTCCTCTACATTCCACATTCCATTCCACATTGTATTCCATTCCATTAAACATTCCATTCCATTCAATTCCACATTCCATTCTATTCCACATTCCATTCAATTCCATTCCATTCTGCATTCCATTTCTTTCAACACCATTCCACTTTCCATTCCATATTCTGTTCCATGACATTCCACATTCCATTCCATTTCACATTCAATTCCCCGTTCAATTCCATGCTCCTTTCCTTTCAATTCCACTTTCCATTCGACGTTCCATTCCACTTTCCATTCCACGATGCTTTTCACGTTCTACTCCAGGTTCCAATCATTTCCATTCCACATTCCATTCCATTCCATTCCACATTGCATTCCAAATTCCATTTCATTCCACAATCCACTCCATATTCCCTTCCATTCCATTCCACTATCCATTCCATTTCATTCCACTTTCCATTCGATCTTCAATTCGATTCCATTGCACATTCCATTATGCATTCCATTCCACGTTACATTCAATATTCCATTGTATTCCATTATACATTTCATTCCACATTCCATTTCACATTCCATTCAATTCCATTCCACATGCCATTGCACGTTCCATTCCATTCCATTCAACATTGAATTCAATTCCATTCCATATTCCATTCCATATTCCATTTCATTCCACATTCCATTCCACATTCCATTCCACATTTCATTCTATTCCACATTTCATTCCATTCCACACTCCATTCCACATTGCATTCCATTCCATTTCACATTCAATTCCACTCCATTCCATTTCATTTCACATTCCATTTCATTCCGCTTTCCACTCTACATTCCAGTGCATTCCATTCCATAGTGATTCAATTTCTTTCCATTGCATTCCACTTTCCAATGATTTCCATTCCACCTTCCATTCCATTCCCTTCCACATTCCATTCCATGCTTCATTCCACGTTCCATCCTATGTTCCATTACATGTTCAATTCCAGTCCATTCCGCATTACATTCCTTTGCATTGCATATTCCATTCCATTCCATTCCACATCGCATTGCATTGCATTGCATTCCACATTCCATTGCATTTCATTCCACTTTCCATTCCAGATTCGATTCCATTCCACTTCTCATTCCATTGCAAATTCCATTCCTTTACCTTCCACATTGCATTCCATATTCCATTACATTCAATAACACATTCCATTCCATATTCTATTACAAATTCCACATTGCATTCCAAATTCCATTACATTCCATTTCACATTCCATTCCATTCCAATCCACATTCCTTTCCATTCCATTCCACATTCACTTCCATTCCATTCCACATTCCATTCCATTCCATTCGACATTCCATTCCATTCCATTAAATTCCAAGTTCCCTGTCATTCAATTCCACGTTCCATTACATGTTCCATTCCACGTTACATTCTTCATTCCATTCCATTCCATTCCACGTTCCATTCCATTCCATTCTACATTTCATTCTACATTCCATTCCATTCTGTTCCGCATTCTATTGCATTCCATTTCAAATTCCATTCCGTTTCATTCCAATCCATATTTCATTACATTCCATTCCATATTTCATTCCATTCTCTTCAACATTGCATTCCATTGCATTCCACATTCCATTCCATTCCATTCCGCATTCAACTCCATATTCCATTCCACATTCCATTCCATTCAATTCCACACTCCTTTCCTTACATTCCATTGAATTAAACATTAAATTACACATTCATTTCCATTCCATTCCAAATTCGATTCTGCAGTCCATTCCATTCCATTTCACTTTCTATTTAATTCCAATCCATTCCATGCCACATTACATTCCTTTCCATTCCAAAATTCCATTCAATTCCATTCCATATTCCATTCCATTCCATTCCATTCCACATTGGATTCCATTCCATTCAGTTCCACATTCCACTCCAATCCTTTCCATTCCATTCCTTTCCACGTTTCTTTCCCTTCCACATTCCATTCCACTTTCCATTCCACATTCCGTTCTAATTTCCTTTCAGCATTCTATTCCATTCCCTTCCACTAACCTCTCCATTCCATTCCATTCCACCTTCCATTCCATTCCATTTCAAATCCGATTCCATTCCATTCCACATTCCGTTCCATTCCATTCCAATCTATTTCACATTCATCTTCATTCCATTCCACATTGCTTTCAAAATTCCATTCTACTTCATTCCACATTCCGTTCCACACTAAATTCCATTCCACTTTCCAATCCATTCCACATTCCATTCCACATTGCTTTCCATTCGATTCAACAGTCCATTCCGTTCCACATTCCATACCATTCCATTGCATCATATATTCCATTCCATTCCATTCCACATTCCAATCCTTTGCATTGCACAATCCCTTCCATTTCATTACACATTCCATTCCACATTCCAATGCATTCCACTCCACTTTCCATTCTTTTCCATTGCATTCCTTTCCGCATTCAATTCCATTCCACTCCATTCCACATTCCAATCCATTCCATTCCACATTCCATTGCATTCCACTCCACATTCCATTGCATTCGATTCCATTCCATTCCATTCCACCTTCCATTCCATTCAATTCCATTCCACCATACATTCCATTCCCCTCCACATTCCATTCCATTCCATTCCATTTTCTATTCTGCATTCCTTTCCATTGCATTCCAAATTCGATTCCATTCCATTCCAAATTCCATTAAATTTCATTCCAGGTTCCATTCCTTTCCATTCCACGTTCCATTCCACGTTCCACTCCACGTTCCAATACACATTACATGTCACGTTCCATTCCATTCCATTCCACTTTCCACTTCATTCCATTCTGTTCCATATTCCATTCCATTCCATTCCACATTCCATTCCATTCCATTCCACATTACATTCCATTCCATTCCACATTCCATTCCACTTTCCATTCAACATTCCTTTCCCTGTTCAATTCCATTAAATTCCACGTTCCATTCCATTCCAATGCATTCAACATTCCATTCAATTCCATTCAATTTCATGTTCCATTCCATTCCATTACATTCCACATTCCATTCCGTTCCATTCCGCATTCCATTCCATTCCACGTTTCATTTCACATTCCATGCCACATTCCATTTCATTCCATTCCAGTTTCCACTCCACTTTCCATTCCATTCGATTCCACATTCCACTCCACGTTCCATTCCACCTTCCATTCCACTTTCCATTCCATTCCATGAAACGATCCATTAGACATTCCATTGCATATTTCATTCCAAATTCCATTCCATTGCATTCCATGTTCCATTCCACATCTCATTGTACTTTCCATTCCAAGTTCCATTCCACATTGCTTTCCACGTTCCATTCCAATTTGCATTCCATTCTATTCTAAGTTGCATTCCACATTCCATTCCATTCCATTCCACTTTCCATTCCACATTGCATTCCACATTGCATTCCACGTTCCATTCCCCTTTCCATTGCACATTCCTTTCCAGGTTCCGTTCCACGTTTCATTCCACGTTTCATTCCACGTTCCATTCCATGTTCCATTCCATGTTCCATTCCATGTTCCATTCCATTCCATTCCACGTTCCATTCCACATTCTATTCCATTCCATTCCAAGATCCATTTCAAATTCCGTTCCACATTCCATTCCACATTCCATTCCAGTTTCCATTCCACATTCTCTCCCACTTTCCACTCCATATTGCATTCCACATTCCCTTTCACATTCCATTCTGTTCCATTCCACTTTCCATTCCACATTCCATTCCATTCCATTCCACATCCCATACTGCAACCCATTCCATATTCCATTCCATTCCGTTCCACATTCCATACCGCATTCCAGTCCATTCCATTCCACGTTCCATTCCATTATTTTTCACATTCCATTCCACCTTCAATTACACCTCCCATTCCATTCCATTCCACGTTCCATTCTACGTTCCATTAGACATTCCATTCCATTCCATTCCACGTTCCAGCCTTCATTACATTAGAGGTTCCATCCCACGTTCCATTCCGCGTTCCATTCCATTCCATTCCATGTTACATTCCATATTCCATTCTATTCCATTCCTCATTACATTTCATTCCATTCAACATTGCATTCCATTCCATTCCACGTTCCATTCCACGTTCCATTCCACGTTCCACTCCATGTTTAATTCCACGTTCCATTACATTCCATTCCGTTCCATTCCACATTCGATTCCTTCCATTCCTCCTTGCATTACACATTCCATTTCACATTCCATTCCACCTTCCATTCCATTCCACATTGCATTACATTCCATTGCACTTTCCATTCCATTCAATTCCTCATTGCATTCCAATCCATTCCATTCCATTCCACATCCCATACCTTACCATTCCGCATTCCATTCCTTTTCATTCCATTCCACCCTCGATTCCATTCCATTCCACATTCCATTCCATTCCAATCCGCATTCCATTCCATTCCATTTCATTCAATTCCCCATTTCAGACCGTTCCATTCCATTCCACAATGCATTCCGCATACCATTCCACATTCCATTCCATTGCACATTGCATTCCATTCCATTCCACATTCCATTCCATTCCATTCCATGATCCATTGCAGTCCATTCCATGTTCCGTTCCACCTTGAATTCAACGTTCCATTCCACGTTCCATTCCACGTTCCATTCCATGTTCCATTGCATTCCTGTCCATTCCATTCCATTCCTTTCCTTTTCATATTCCATTCCACGCTCAATTCCTTTCCATTCCTCATTCCATTCCATTTCATTCCACATTCCATACCACATTCCATTCCACCTTCCTTTCCTCGTTAAATTCCATTCCATTCCATTCTATTCCATTCAATTACATCCAACATTTCAGACCATTCCATTCCATTCCACAGACCATTCCATTCCATTCCACATTCCATTCGATTTCATTCTACCTTCCATTCCATTCCATTCCATTCCATTCCATTACAAATTCCACTCCACGTTCCATTTCCTTCCATTCCAAATTCCATTTCCTTGCATTCCTCAATCCATTCCATTCCATTCCACATTCCATTTCATATTCCATTCCACCTTCCATTCCACGTTCCATTCCACATTCCATTTCATTCCTTTCCACATTCCACTACATTCCATTAAACATACCATTCCTTTCCATTCCACGTTACATTCCACATTCCATTCCACCTTCCATTCCACATTCTATTCCAAGTTCTATTCCACATTCCATTCTACATTCCATTACACAATCCACTCCGTTCCATTCCGTTCCATTCCACATTCTATTCCACATTCCATTCCGCTCCATTCCACATTCCATTCCTCATACAATTTCATTTCATTCCACATTCCGTTCCTTTCTAATCCACCTTCCATTCCACATTTCATTCCAGTTTGCATTCCACATTCCATTCCACTTCATTCCACTTTCCATTCCACATTCCATTCTCCTCCACATTCCATTTATCATTACACTCCATTCCATTCCACTTTCCATTCCACATTCCCTTCGATTCCATTCCATTCCACGTTTCATTCCACGTTCTAGTCCACTTTCCATTCCACGTTGCCTTCTACACTCCATTCCATTCCATTTCACATTCCATTCCACACTCCATTCCATTCCATTCCACATTCCATTACATATTCCACTCCATTCCATTCCACATTCCACTCCAAATTCCATTCATTTCAACTCCATTCCATAACACATTGCATTCCATTCCATTCCATTCCTCATTCCATTCCATTCCACATTCCATTCCTCATTCCATTCAATTCCATTCCACATTCCATTGCACATTCCAGTTCATTCCATTCCGCATTCCATTCCATTCCTTTCTACATTCCATTCCATTCCATTCCACATTGCATTCCATTCCATTCCAGGTTCCATTCCGTTGCATGCCGCCATCCATTATATACCAATTTCCATTGCATTACATTCCGCATTCCTTTACATTCCATTCCACTTTCCATTGCATTCCATTCCACTTTCGATTTCATTTCATTCTACATTCCATTCCACATTCCATTTCACATTCCATTCCATTCCGCGTTCCATTCCACGTTCCATTCCACGTTCCATTACACATTCCATTCCACATTACCTTCCATTCCATTTATCGTTTCTCTCCACATTCCATTGCATTGCATTCCAGTTTCCTTTCCATATTCCATTCCACATTACATTCCGTTCCATTCCTCATTCCATTCCATATTCCATTCCATTCCATTCCATATTCCGTTGGACATTCCATTCCACTTTCCATTCTACATTCCATTCCACTTCATTCCACTTTCCTTTCCAGATTCCATCCCAGACTCCATTCAATTATATTCCACATTCCATTCCACATTCCATTCCTTTCCATTTCACCTTCCATTCAACACTCCATTCCATTCAATTTCACTTTTCTTTCCATATTCCATTCCACATTCCATTCCACAATCCATTCCACTTTCCATTCCAGATTCCATTCCAGAATCCATTCCACAGTTCATTACATTCCACGTTATCTTTCACGATCCATTCCACATTCCACTCCACGTCCCATTCCATTCCATTCCATGTTCCATTCCATATTCCATTCCACATGCCATTACACTATACTTTCCTTCCCATTCCACATTATATTCCACATTCCATTCCACAGTCCATTTCCTTCCATTCCACATTGCATTCCACATTCCATTCATCATTCCATTCTGCATTTCATTCCATTCCATTCCACTCCCCATTCCTTTCCACATTGCATTGCATTCCATTCCACATTCCATTCCACATTCCAATCCATTCCATTCCACATTCCATTCGCCGTTCCATTCCATTCCTTTCCACGTTCCATTGCAAGTTCCATTCCACATTCCATTCGACATTCCATTCCACTATTCCATTCCATTCCATTACACATTCCATTCCACATTTAATTCCACAATCCTTTCCACTTTCCAACCACATTCCAACCAAATTCCATTCCTTTCTATTCCTCATTCCATTCTACATTCCATTCAATTCCATTCCACTTTCCTTTCTATATTCCATTGCATTCATATCCACATTCCATTACCCGATAAATTCCACGTTCCATTCCATTGCACTCCAAGATCCTTTCCATTCCATTCCTCGTTCCATTTCTTTCCATTCCACATTCCATTTCGCAGTACATTCCACATTCCATTTCACTTTCCATTTAACTCCATTCCATTCCATTACACATTCCATTCTATTCCAATTCACATTCCACTCCATTCGTTTGCACGTTCCATTCCTTTTCACCTTCCATTGAATTCCATTAAACATTCCATTCCATTCCACTCCACATTCCATTCCATTATATTCCACATTCCCTTCCACATTCCTTTCCATTCCATTCTATTCCACATTCCATTCAATTCCTTTACACATTCTGCTCCATTCAATTTCTCCTTCCATTCCACTCCATTCCATATTGCATTCCGCATTTCCTCCCACATTCTGTTCCAAGTTCCAATCCATTCCATTCCAAATTCCATTCCATTCCACATTCCATTCCATTCCATTCCACATTCCATCCCATTGCATTCCACGTTCCATTGTATTCCATTCCATGTTCCATTCCACATTCCATTCCACATTCCCTTACATTTTGCATTCCATTCCTTTCCACTTTCCAT
Organism: Pongo abelii; assembly: GCF_028885655.2. Taxonomy (NCBI): domain Eukaryota; kingdom Metazoa; phylum Chordata; class Mammalia; order Primates; family Hominidae; genus Pongo; species Pongo abelii. The sequence goes on from NC_071999.2 coordinate 7,231,742, forward strand.
TCCACTTTCCATTCCATTCCATTCCACATTCCATTCCACGTTCCATTGCTCTTTGTATTCCGTACCATTCCAAGTTCCATTCCATATTCCATTCCATTCTATTCCACGTAACATTCCACATTCTATTCCACATTCCATTCCACTTTCCACTCCACATTGCTTTCCAAATTCCATTCCAGTCCATTCCACATTCCATTCCAAATTCCATTCCATTCCATTCCACGTTCCATTACAGATTCAATTTCACATTCCATTCCACATTACATTCCAGATTGCATTTCATATTCCATTCCAGATTGTTTTCCAGTCAACTCCAAATTCCATTCCACATTCCATTCCATTTTCAATTTCACATTCCATTGCACATTGCATTTCATATTCCTTTTCAGATTGCATTCCGGTCCTTTCCACTTTCCATTGCATACGATTCCATTACATTCCAACCTACATTCCGTGTTCCATTCCACATTGCGTTACATTTCATTCTATTCCATTGCATTCCATTCCATATTCCATTCCATTTGACTCCACATTCCATTCCATTCCATTTCACATTCCATTTTATTCCATTCCAAATTCCATTCCATTCCATTGCACATTCGATTGCATTCCATTCCATTCCATTCCATTCATTATTCCATAGCATTCCACGGCATTCCACCTTCCATTCCTTTCCATTACACATTCCATTCCTTTCCATTCCAAGTTTCATTCCATTCCATTCCACATTCCATTCCATTCCATTCCACATTCCATTCCACATCCCATTACATTTTCTATTCCACGTTTCATTCAACATTCCATTCCACGTTAAATTCCACGTTCCATTCCACGTTCCATTCCACGTTCCATTCCACAATTGATTCCGTTCCATTCCTCAATCCATTCCATTCCATTCCACAATCCATTCCATTCCACATTGCATTCCATTCCATTCCACTTTCCTTTCCACATACAAATCCACTTCGTTCCACATTCCTTTCCACTTTCCATTCCATTCCATTTCAACTTAAATTCCATATTCCATTCCATTCCACTTACCATTCCATTCCATTCCACATTTCACTCTATTCCATTCCATTCCACATTCCATTCGATTCAATTTCTCATTCCATTCCATTCAGTTCCTCATTCCATTCCATTCCATTCCACATTCTTTTCCACATCCCATTCCTTTCAATTCCACCTTCCGTTTCACTTTCTGTTCCATTCCATTCCATACCACCTTCCATTCCATTCCATTCCTCAATCCATTCCACATTCTATTCCACATTCCATTCCATTCCTTTCCATCTTCAATTCCACATTCCATTCCATTCCATTCCATTCAACATTCCAACCCACATTCCATTCCATTCCACATTCCAATCCATTCCATTCCATTCAACATTCCAATCCACATTCCATTCCATTCCACATTCCATTCCATTCTATTCGACATTCCATTCCATTACATTCTGCATTCCATTCCATTCCATAACATTCCATTCCATTCCATTGCACATTCCATTCCGTTCCATTCCTTTCCATTCCACATTCCATTCCGTTCCATTCCTTTCCATTCCACATTCCATTCCATTCCATTCCACATTCCATTCCATTTTATTCCATTGCCTTCCACATTCCATTACATAGTCCATTACATTCCATTCCACATTCCATTCAATTTCATTCCTTTCCATTCCACATTCCATTCGATTCCATTCCACATTCCATTCCGTTCAATACTATATTCCATTCCATTCCATTACACATTCTATTCCACATTCCATTGCATTCAATTCCACCTTCCATTCCACATTCCATTCTATTCCATATCATTCCACATTCCATTCCATTCCATTTCACAATCCATTCTACATTCCATTCCACGTTCCATTCCCTTCCATTCCATCTTCAATTTCACATTCCCTACCATTCCATTCCATTCAACATTCCATTCCACATTCCACTCCATTCCATTCCATTCTATTCCATTCCATTACACATTCCACTCTATTCCATTCCACATTCTATTCCACATTCCATTCTACGTTCCATTCCACTTTCAATTCCACGTTCCATTCCACATTGCGTTCTATATAAAATTCAACATTGCAATACGAATTCCTTTCCATTCCGTTCCACATTCCATTACACATCCCACTACGTTCCATTCCACATTCCATTCCATTCCTCTCCACCTTCCATTGCACATTCCTTTCCATTCCATTCCACATTTCATTCCACGTTGCATTCCATTCTAATCCACGTTACATTCCACGTTCAATTACATGTTCACTTCCAGATTCAATTCCACATTCCATTCCGTTCTATTCCACATTCCATTCCACATTCCATTCCATTCCACTGCAGATAGCATTCCACCTTCTATCCCTTTGCATTCCACATTCCGTTCCACAATATATTCCACATTCCATTCCATTCCACTTGACATTTCATAGAACATTCCATTGCATTCGATTCCACTTTGCATTCTATTATATTCCTCATTCCATTACCCATTCCATTCCACAATCCATTCCACTCCACATTCCATTCCACATTGCATTCCATTATATTCCACATTCCACTTCTCATTCCATTCCACGTTTCTTTCCATTGTATTACACATTCCATGCGATTCCATTCCACATTCCATTCAACCTTCCATTCCATTCCATTCCACATTTCATTCCACATTACATTCCATATTTCATTCCACATCCCATTCCGTTCCACATTCCATTATACGTTCCATTCGATTCTATTCCACATTCCATTCCACATTCCATGCCACATTACAATCCACATTCCATTCCGCAATAAATTCCATTACATTACATTGTGTTCCATCTTCCATTCCCCTTTCCATTCCACATTCCATTCCACATTTCATTCCATTCCATTCCACACTTATTTCCACAATCCACTCCGTTCCATTCCACTTTCCATTCCACATTCAATTTCGCATTCCATTCCAGATTTCATTCCACATTGCATTTCATATTCCATTCCACATTGTATTCCATTCTATTCCACACTCCATTCCTCTTTCCATTCCATTCCATTCCACATTCCATTCCATTCCATTTCCCATTACTTTCCATTCAATTCCACTTTCCGTTCTACGTTCCATTCCAAGGAGCAATCAATTCCATTCCACATTCCATTCCACGTTGCATTCCATTCCTTTCCACTTTCCTTTCCACATTGCATTCTACCTACCATTCCATTCCATTCCACTTTACATTCCAGTCCATTCCACATTCCATTCCATTCCCTTCCACATTCCATTACATGTTCCATTAAATTCCATTCCATGTTGCGTTGCACGTTCCATTCCAAATTCCAATCACATTCCATTTCACATGCTATTCCAATCTATTTCACATTCCATTCCACATTCAACTCCATTCCTTTCCACATTCCATTCCACAATCCATTCCACATTCCATCCCACATTCAATTCCATGTTACATTCCATTACATTCCACGTTCAATTCCACAATCCATTGCATTACATTTCACATTGCATTACACATTCCATTCCACATTCATTTTCACATTGCATTCCGGTCCATTACATATTCCATTCCACACTCCAGTCCACATTCCATTCCACATTCGATTGCATATTCCATTCCGTTACATTCCACATTCCATTCCACACTCCATTCCGCATTCCATTCCACATTCCATTCCGTTCCATTCCACATTACTTTTCACATTCTTTTCCGCATTGCATTCCACATTCCATTCCACATTCAATTCCATACTCCATTCCACATTCCATTCCATATTCCATTCCATGCAATTCCACATTCCTTTCCACATTCCATTCCACATTCCATTTCATTCCACATGCAATTTAACATTCCATTCCATTCCATTTCACATTCCATGCCATTCCATTCCACATTCCTTTCCACATTCCTTTCCACATTGCTTTCCACATTCCATTCGTTATTCCATTCCATTACATTCCAAATTCCATTCCATTCCTTTCCACATTACATTTCACATTCCATTCCGTTCCATTCCACATTCATTCCACTTTCCATTCCAAATTGCATTCCACATTCCATTCCACATATCTTTCCACATTCCATTCCGTATTCCATTCCATTACATTCCACATTCCATTCCATTCGGTTCCACATTAATTCCACTTTCCATTCCAGATTGCATTCCACATTCCGTTCCACATTTCTTTCGACATTCCATTCCATTCCATTCTACATTCCATTCCATTCCATTCCACATTCCATTTCACATTCCATTCCACATTCCATTCCATATTCCTTTCCATTCTTTTCCACATTCCATTCCACATTCCATTCCGTTCCATTCCACATTACTTTTCACATTCTTTTCCGCATTCCATTCCACATTCCATTCCACATTCAATTCCACACTCCATTCCACATTCCATTCCATATTCCATTCCATGAAATTCCACATTCCTTTCCACATTCCATTCCACATTCCATTTCATTCCACATTCCATTTAACATTCCATTCCATTCCATTTCACATTCCATGCCATTCCATTCCACATTCCTTTCCACATTCCGTTCCACATTGCTTTCCACATTCCATTCCGTATTCCATTCCATTACATTCCACATTCCTTTCCATTCCTTTCCACATTACATTTCACATTCCATTCCGTTCCATTCCACATTCATTCCACTTTCCATTCCAAATTGCATTCCACATTCCTTTCCACATTCCTTTCCACATTCCATTCCGTATTCCATTCCATTACATTCCACATTCCATTCCATTCCTTTCCACATTACATATCACATTCCATTCCGTTCCATTCCACATTCATTCCACTTTCCATTCCAAATTGCATTCCACATTCCGTTCCACATTCCTTTCCACATTCCATTCCATTCCATTCTACATTCCATTCCATTCCATTCCACATTCCACTTCACATTCCATTCCACATTCCATTCCATATTCCATTCCATTCCTTTCCACATTCCATTACACGTTCCATTCTATGTTCCATTCCATTACACATTCCATTGCATTCCATTCCATTCCACATTCCATTCCACATTTCATACCATTTCATTCTATTCCATTGCATTCCATTCCACATTGCAATCCATTCCAATCCTTTCCACATTCCATTCCATTCCATTCCACATTCTGTTCTGTTCCATTTCACATTCCAATCCACTCTGTTGCACATTCCATTCCATTCCATTCCATTCCACATCTCATACCATTTCATTGCTTTCCACATTACATTCCTTTCCATTACACTTTCCATTCTTTTCCATTCCACATTCCATTGCATTTCATTCCACAATCCATTCCATTGCGTTCCACCTTCCATTCCACTGTCCATTCCACATTACCTTATATTTCATTCCATTCAATTCCACATTCCATTCCACATTCCATTCCATATTGCATTCAATTCCATTCCACATTCCTTTCCTCATTCCTTTACATTCCATTCCACTTTCCAATCCACGTTCTATTCCACATTCCATTCCACATTCCATTCCGCGTTGCTTTCCATTCCTTTCCTCGTTGCATTCCAGGTTCCATTTCTTTCTATTCCACGTTCCGTTACATATTCCATTGCACATTCCATTGTACCTTCCCTTCCACCTTACATTTCCCATTCCATTCCACATTCCTTTCCACTGCATTCCACATTCCATTCCACATTACATTCCATTCCACTCCACTTTCCATTTCACATTCCATTTCACATTCCATTCCTGAATCCATTCCTTTCCATTCGACAATCAATTCCATTTCATTCTACATTCCATTCCACATTCCATTCCATTCAATTCCATATTCCATATTCCATTCCACATTGCATTCAACATTCCATTTCATGTTCCATTCCACATTCCATTCCATTTAATTCCACATTCTATTCTACATTCCATTCCATTCCATTCCACATTCCTTTGCACTTTCCATTTCACATTCCATTCCACATTCCATTCCACGTTCCATTCCATTCTATTCCTCATTCCATTCCACATTCCATTCCATTGCGTTCAACAATGCATTTCATTCCATCTCACACTCCATTCCACTTTCCATTCTATTCCACATTCCATTTCATTCTGTTCCACATTCCATTCCACATTATATTTCATTCCATTCCACATTCCATTTCATTCCACTCCACTTTCCATTCCACATTCCATTCCATTCCACAATCCTTTTCATTCCACTCTACTTTGAATTCCACATTCCATTCCATTCCATTCCACATTCTATTCCACGTTCCATTCCATTCCAATCCACGTTCCATTACACGTTCCATTCCACTTTGCATTCCACATTCAATTCCACATTCCATTCTGCTCTATTCCACATTCCATTCCACATTCCATTCCATTCCATTCCACGTTCCATTCCATTCCATTTCAAATTCCATTCCATTCCATTCCATTCCATTCCACATTCCTTTGCATTCCAATCCACATTCCATTAAATTCTAATCCATTCCACTTTCCATTCCATTCCATTCCACGTACCATTCCAATGTCCATTCCTCTTTACATTCCATTCAATTCCACATTCCATTCCACATTGCATTCCATTCCATTGTACATTCCATTCCACATTCCATTCCATTCCATTCCACATTCCATTCCACAATTCTTTCCAATTCCATTCAATTCCATTGCACATTCCGTTCCATTCCATTACACATTCCACATTCCATTTCGCTCTCCATTCCACGTTCGATTTCACATTCTTTTCAAAGTTCCATTCCACGTTCCATTTCAATCCATTCCATGTTCCTTGCCAACTTCCATTCCATTCCCTTCCACCTTCCATGCAACATTCCATTCCATTCCATTCCACGTTCCTTTCCACATTGCATTACATTCCATTCCGCATTCCATTCTATTCCATTCCCCATTCCATTCCATTCCATTCCACATTAAACTGCATTCCGATACATTCCATTCCACATTCCATCCCTATTTCCATTCCATTACATTTCACTTTCCATTCCATTCGATTCCACATTCCATTCCACATTCCATTCCATTTCATTCCACATTCCCTTCCATTCCATTGCACATTCCATTCCATTTCATTCCATTCAATTCCACATTCCATTTCACATTCCATTCCATTCCATTCCACATTCCATTTCATTCCATTCCACATTCCATTCCATTTCATGCCATTCAATTCCATATTCCATTTCACATTCCATTCCATTCCATTCCACATTCAATTCAAATCCATTTCACATTCCATTCCATTCCAGTTCACATTGCATTCCATTCAACTCCACATTGCATTCCATTCCATTCCACATTACATTCCATTACAGTGCTCATTCCATTCCTTATACAATGCCACTCAATTCCACATTCCATTCCCATTTGCATTCCACTTTCCTTTCCAAGTTCAATTCTACGTTCCATTCCACATTCCATTCCATTCCATTCCAAGTTCAATTCCACGTTCCATTCCATTCCATTCAACTTTCCATTCCATATTACATTTCACGTCACATTCCACGTTCCATTCCATGTCCCATTCCATGTTCCATTCCATGTTCCATTCCATGTTCCATTCCATATTCCATTCCATTAAATTCCACTTTGCATTCCACATTCCATTCCACATTACATTCCATTCCATTTCATGTACAATTCCACATTCCATTCTACATTCTTTTACACTTTCCTTTCCATTCCATTCCGCTTTACTTTCCACATTCCATTCCATATTCAATTCCACATTCTATTCCACTATCCATTACACATTCCATTCCATATTCCCTTCCACATTCCATTCCATTCCATTCCACTTTCCATTCCACATTCCATTCGCATTACATTGCGTTTCACTCCACATTGCTTTCCACATTCCATTGCATTCCAATTCACAATCCATTCCACATTGCATTCCTCATTCCATAACACATTCCATTCCGCGGTCCATTCCAAATTCCATTCCACCTTCCATTCCCCATTCCATTCTTATTCCATGGCATTTCTTTCCACTTTCCAGTCGAAATTCCATTCCACATTCCATTCCATTCCATTCCATTCCACATTCCATTCCATTCCAATCAATATTCCATTCCAAATTTCATTCCATTCCATCCCACATTCCATTCCACATTCCATTCCACATTCCATTCCTTCCCATTCCAAATTCCATTCCATTCCATTCCATTCCATTCCAGGTTCCATTCCAATTTCCATTAATTTCTTTTCCACATTCCATTGCACATTTCAGTCCATTCCATTCCACATTCCATTTCATTCCAATGCACATTTCATTCCACAATTCATTCCATTTCATTCCACTTTCCATTCCTTTGAATTTCATTGCATTCCACGTTCCATTCCACATTCCATTCAATTCCATTCCACGTTCCGTTCCACATTCCATTCCACACTCATTTAAATACCATGCGAGTCCATATGCATTCCATTCCATTCCATTCCCTTTCCATTCGATTCTATATCCCATTCCACTACATTGCACATTGCATTCCATTCAATTCCATATTCCATTCCATTCGATATTCCATTCCATTCCATTACATACCACGTTCCATTCCATTCCACATTCCTTTCCATATTCCATTCCATTACATTCCGCATTCCATTTCATTCCATTCCATTCCATTCCACATTCCATTCCATTCAAATCAATTCCATTTCTCATTCCATTCCATTCAACATTCCTTTATACATTCCATTCCACTTTCTATTCCACATTCCATTCCACTTTCCATTCCACATTCCATTCCACATTGCATTCCTCATTCCATTCCATTCCATTCCATTGGAAATTGCAGTCCACATAGCACTCCATTCCATTCCACATTGTATTCCATTCAATTGCTTTCCACATTCCACTGCAAATTCCATTCCACATTCCATTCTATTCCATTCCACATTCCATTCCATTCCATTCCCTTCCATAGCTTTCCACTTTCCATTCCAAGTTCAATTCCACATTCCATTCCACGTTCCATTCCACATTCTATTCCGTACCAATCCACTTTCCATGCCACGTTAAATTCCACATTCCATTGCATATTCCATTCCATCCCATTCCACATTCAATTCCACATTAGATTCCACTCCTTTCCACATTCCATTCCACAATCCATTCCCTGCCATTCAGGTTTACATTCCACATTGCATTACATTCCAATCCACATTCCATTCCTTTCCATTCCATTCCAGTCCACAATCCATTCCATTCAATTCCATTCCAGATTCTATTCCATTCCGTTTCACATTCCATTGCATAGCATTCCACATTCCATGCCATTCCTTTCCACATTCCATTCCAGTATATTCCATACCAGTTCACATTCCATTCCATGCCATTACATTACACATTCCATTTTATACCATTCCATTCCATATTCCATTCCATTCCATTCCAAGTTCCATTCCACTTTCCATTCCACCTTCCATTCTATGTTCCATTCCACGTTCCATTCCATTACATTCCACGATCCATTCCACATTCCATTCCATTACATTCCACGTTCCATTCCACGTTCCGTGAAGTGTTCCCTTACATTCCATCCCACATTCAATTCAACATTCCATTGCATTTATTTCCACATTCCATTCCATATTCAATTCCATTCCATTCCACTTTCCATTCGACTTTGCATTCCTTTCCACATTCCTTCCACATTCGTTTACATTCCATTCCAGAATACATTGCATTCCATTCCACATTCCATTCCACATTCCATTGCATTCCATTCCACAACCCATTCCGCATTCCGTTCCACTTTCCATTCCAATCCCTTCCAGATTGCTTTCTACAGAGCATTACATTCCATTCTACATTCTATTCAATTACATTCCACATTCCATTCCACTGCATTCCACATTCCATTCCACTGCATTCCACATTCCATTCCACTGCATTCCACCTTGAGTTACATTCCACTGCATTCCACATTCAATTCTCAATTCCATTCCTGATTCCGTTCGATTACATTCCACATTCCATTCAATTCCAATCCATATTCCTTTCCACATTGCATTCCTTTCCATTCCACATTCGATTGCACATTCCATTCCATTCCATACCACATTCCATTCCATTCCATTCCACATTTCACATTCCATTCAACTTTCCATTCCACGTTCGATTGTACATTCCATTCGACGTAACATTCCATTCCATTCCACATTCCATTCCACATTCGATTCCACATTCCATTCCTTTCCATTCTATTCCACATTCCTTCCATTCCATTCCACATTAAATTCCACATTCCATTCCATTCCATTCCACATTGCATTCCACTTTCTATTCCAAGTTCCATTCCACGTTCCATGCCAATTTTCATTGCAAGTTCCATTCCATTCCATTCCACACTGCATTCCATTCCATTGCACATTCCATTCCGTTTAATTCCACATTCCATTCCACATTCCTTTCCACTCCATTCCACATTACATTACACATTCCATTCCGTTTAATTCCACATTCCATTCCACATTCCTTTCCACTCCGTTCCACATTCCATTACACATTCCATTCCATTCCATTTCACATTCAATTCCACATTCCATTCCACATTCCAGTCACAATCCTTTCCACATTCTATTCTTCATTCCATTCCATTCCATTCCCCATTCCATTCCACATTCCATTCCATTCCACATTCAATTAAACATTCCTTTCCCTTCCATTCCACATTCCATTCCATTCCATTCCACATTCCATTCCATTCCATTCCATATTCCATTCCACATTGCATTCCATTCCATTCCACATTGCATTCCATTCCATTCCACATTGCATTCCACTTTCCTTTCATTTCCATTCCACATTCCATTCCATTCTACATTCCATTCCACATTCCATTCGACATTCCATTCCATTCCATTCCACATTGCATTCCATTCCATTTCAGATTCCATTCCACTTCATTCTATTCCACATTCCATTCCATTCCATTCCACATTACATTCCACTCCATTCTATTCTATATTCCATTCCATTCCATTTGGCATTCCATTCCTTTCCATTCCACATTCAATTCCATTCCATTCCACATTCATTTCCATTCCATTCCACATTCTATTCCATTCCATTCTCTTCTACAATCCATTCCACATTCCATTCCCTTCCGCTTTTCATTCCAGATTCAATTCCACATTCCATTCCTTTCCACGTTCCCGTCCACTTTCCATTTCACGTCCCAATCCACATTCCATTTCGTTCCATTCAACATTACATTGTGCATTCCATTCGATTCCATTCCACGTTCCATTGCAAATTCCATTTCATTACATTCCGCGTTGATTTTCACATTCCATTCCACAATCCTTTCCACATTCCATTCCATTCCACGTTCCATTTCACATTCCATTCCCCATTCCATTCCATTCCTTTCCTCGTTCCATTCCACATTACTTACCACGTTCCATTCCACATTCCATTTCATTCCATTCCACTTTCCATACCATATTCTATTCCATTCTATTAAACATCCCATTGCATTCTATTCCACGTTCCGGTCCATGTTGCATTTCATTTCATTCCACGTTCCATTCCACATTTCATTCCGTTTCATTCCACATTCCAATCCATTCCATTCCACATTCATTTCACATTCCATGCCATTCTATTCCACATTCCATTCCACATTGCCCTAAATTACATTTCAATTTCATTCCACATTACAATCCATTCCACTCCACATTGGTTTCACATTCCATTCTATTTTATTCCACATTCCATTCCACATTGCACTAAATTACATTTCACATTCATTCCATTACAATACATTCCATTCCATTGCACATTCCACTCCATTTCATTCCATTCCATTCCACATTCCATTCCACATTCTATTCCATTCCATTCCGTATTCCATTCCACATTCCATTCCTCTCCATTTCACATTCTCTTAAAATCAATTCCATTCCATTTCACATTCTCTTAAATTCCATTTCATTCCATTCCACATTCCATTCCAATTGCATTTCAGCTTCCATTCCAAGTTCCATTCCACGTTCCATTCCTCGTTCCATTCCATTCCATTCCACATTCCATTCCACATCCCATTCCATTCCATTCCACATCCCATTCCATTCCACATTCCATTTCACATTCCATTCCATTCCATTCCACTTTGCATTCTACATTCCAATTAATTGCTTTCCACATTCCATTCCATTCCATTCCACATTCCATTTCATTTCATTCCACATTCCTTTACACTCCATTCCATTCCACATTTCGTTACATTCCCTTCCATTTCATCCACATTCCATTCCATCTCATTGCATTCCAATTTCCATTCCATTCCCTTCCACATTCTGTTCCACATTCCATTCCATGTCATTGAATTCCACTTTCCATTCCATTCCTTTCCCTTCCACATTCCAATCCACCTTCCATTCCATTCCTTTCTTCATTTCATTGTACATTCCATTGCATTCCATTCCACATTCCTTTCCATACCATTCCACATTGAATTCCAGATTCCATTACATACCATTCCACGTAGCATTCCATTCCATTCCACCTTCCTTTCCATTCCATTTCACACTGCATTCTATTCCATTGCATGCCACATTCCATTTCCTTCCATTTCTCATTCCATTCCACATTCCGTTCCACATTCAATTCTACATTCCATTCCATTCCATTCCACATTCCATTCCACATTCCATTACTTTATATTCCACCTTCCATTCCATTTTATTCTACCTTCCATTCCATTCCATTCAATTGCATTTCACATCCATTCCATTCCATTCCATTCCACATCCATTCCATTCCATTCCATTCCACATTCCATTCCATTCCATTCCACATTCCATTCCATTCCATTCCACATTCCATTCCATTCCATTCCACATTCCATTCCATTCCTCATTCCATTAAACATTCCATTCCATTCCATTCCACATTCCATTCCATTCCATTCCATATTCGTTTCTACATTCATTTCCATCCCATTTCACATTCCATTGCATTCCTTTCCACTTTCCGTTCTATTTCCATTTCACATTCCATTCCATTCCACTCCTTTCCACATTCCGTTCCATTCCATTCGACATTCCATTTCATTCCAATGCACATTTCATTCCACATTTCATTCCATTCCATTCCACATTCCATTCCACATTCCATTCCACATTCCATTCCATACCATTCCACGCTCCATTCCATTGAAATCCATTGCATTCCTCTTTCCATTCCACATTCTATTCAATTCCATTCCACGTTCCATTGCACGTTCTATTCCACTTTCCATTCCATTCCATTCCGCATTCCATTCCACACTCAATTCCACATTCCATTCAACATTCCATTCCGTTCCATTGCACATTCCATTCCACATTCCATGCCACGTTCAATTCCAATATCCTTTTCACGTTCCATTCCACGTTCCATTCCAATCCATTTCACTTTCCTTTCCACATTGAATTCCACGATCCATTCCATTCCATTACATTCTACATTCCATTCCATGTTCCATTTCACGTTCCCTTCCATTCCATTCCACTTTCCATTCCACATTCCATTCCACATTACATTCCGTTCCATTGCACGTATGATTCCGCATTCCATTCCACATTCCTTTCAATTCCATTCCGCTTTCCATTCCACATTCCATTCCACATTCCATTCCACATTCCATTCTCATTCCATTTTATTTTATTCCACATTGCATTCCACGTTCCATTACATTCCAATTCACAATCCATTCCACATTCCATTCCTTTCCATTCCACATTCCATTCCACATTCCATTCTGTAGTCCATTCAGAATTCCATTCCACATTCCATTCCACATTCCCTTCTTCTTCCGTTGCATTTCTTTCCATTTTCCACTCGACATTCCATTCCACATTCCATTCCATTCCATTCCACATTCCATTCCATTCCAATCAACATTCCATTCCACATTTCATTCCATTCCATCCCACATTCCATTCCACGTTCACTTCCATTCCATTCCAAATTACTTTCCATTCCATTCCATTCCATGACCATTCCACTTTCCATTAAATTCTATTCCACATTCCATTGCACATTCCACTCCATTCCATTCCACATTTCATTTCATTTCAATGCACATTTCATTCCACCCTTCATTCCATTCCATTACACATTCTATTCCACATTCCATTCCAAATTCCATTCCATTCCATTCCACGTTCCATTCCACATTACATTCCATTCCATTCCACGTTCCATTCCACACTCATTTCCACATTCTATTCAACAATCCACTCCGGTCCATTGCACATTTCATTCCACATTCCATGCCACGTTCTATTCCAGTTTCCTTTGCACGTTACATTCCACGTTCCATTCCACGTTACAATCGACATTCCATTGCATTCCATTCCAAGTTTCATTCGACACTCCATTCCACTTTCCATTCCACCGTCCATTCCAAATTCCATTCCACATTCTATTCCATTGCATTCCACATTCCATTCCACATTCCATTCCACATTCCTTTCCACATTCCATTCCACAATCCATTCCGTTCCTGTCCAAGTTCCATTCCACGTTCCATTCCACATTGCATTCCACATTCCATTCAAAGTTCCATTCGTTTCCATTTTACGTTCCATTCCACTTTCCATTCCATTCCTTTCCACGTTCCTTTCCACATTCAGTTGTGCATTCCATTCCACTTTCCATTCCACATTCAGTTGTGCATTCCATTCCAAGTCCATTCCACATTCCATTCCACGTTCCATTCAACGTTCCATTGCAAGTTCCATTCCATTGAAGTTCCATTACACTTTCCATTCCATTCCATTTCACGTTCCATTCCACATTCCATTCCACACTCCATTCCACGTTACATCCCAGATTGCATTGAACATTCCATTCCACGTTCCATTAAAATTCCCTTCAATGTTCCATTCCCCGTTGCATTCCATGTCCCATTCACGTTCCATTCCATTTTCCATTCCACATTCCATTCCATTCCATTCCACGTTCCATTCCACATTCCATTCCACATTCCGTTCCATATTCCGTTCCATTGCATTTCACATTCCATTCCAATCTATTCCACATTCCGTTCCACATTCCATTCCATTCCAATCCACATTGCATTCCACAATCCCTTCCATTCCATTCCACATTACATTCCTTTCCTTTCCACATTCCATTCTACATTCCATTCCATTTCATTCCACCTTCCATTCCACATACCATACCACATTCCATTCCACATCCCACACCACATTCCATTCCACATTCCATTCCATTCCATTCCACATTCCATACCACATTCCTTTCCATTGCATTCCATGTTCCATTCCATTCCTTTCCACATTCCGTTCCACATTCCACTCCATGTTCCATTACATTCCATTCCACGTTCCATTCTACTTTCCATTAGATGTTCCATTCCATTCCATTCCACGTTCCATTCTACATTCCAATAGAGGTCCCATTCCATGTACCATTCCGCGTTCCAGTCCTCGTTCCATTTCATTCCATTCCACATTACATTCCATATTCCATTCCATTCCATTCCACATTACATACCATATTCCATTCCATCCCATTCCACATTCCATTGCATTCCATTCAACATTCCATTCCATTCCAATCCATTCCACGTTCCTCTCCAAGTTCCATTCCACGTTCCATTCTACTTTGCATTCCACATTCCTTTCCATTCCATTCCACGTTCCATTCCATGTTCCATTCCATTCCATTCCACTTTCCGTTCCACATTCCATTTCATATTCCATTCCTCCTTCTATTCCATTCCATTCCATTCCATTCAATTCCACTTTCCATTCCATTCAATTCCATATTCCATTCAATTCCATTGCATTCCACATTCCATTCCATACCATTCCGCATTCCATTCCATTCCATTCCACATTCGATTACATTCCATTCCACATTCCATTCCGCTGCATTCCACATTCCATTCTATTCCATTCCATTCAATTCGATTCCACATTCCATACCTTTCCATTCCATTCCACATTCCGTTCCACTTTCCATTCCATATTCCATTCCACTCCATTCCACATTCTATTCCATTCCAAACCATTCCATTCCACATTCCATTCCCTTCCATTCCACAATCAATTGCATTCCAGTCCACATTCCACTTCACTTTCCATTCGTCATTCCCTTCCATTCCATTCCATTCTGAATTCCTTTCCATTGCATACTAAATTATATTCGACATTTCATTGCATTCCATACCATTTTCCATTCCATTGCATTCCACATTCCATTCCTTTCCATTCCACATTACATTCCAGTTTCCAATCCACGTTACATTCCACATTCCATTCTACATTCCACTCTACGTTCCATTCCACGTTCCATTAGAGTTTCCATTCCACGTTCCATTCCATTCCATTCCACGTTATATTCCATAATCCATTCCACTCCATTATACTTTCCATTCCATTCCATTCAATATTCCATTCCATTCCATTGCACATTCCCTTCCACGTTCCATTCTGCGTTCCTATCCACGTTCCATTCCATGTTCCATTCCATTCCATTCCACTTTCCATTCCATGTTCCATTCCATTTCATTCCACTTTCCATTCCAACCAATTCCACTTTCCTTTTCAATCCATTCCAGGTTGCATTTCATTGCATTCCACTTTCCACTCCATATTCCATTTCTCATTCCATTCCAACTTCCATTTCATTCCATTCCATTCCACATTATGTTCCATTCAATTCCACTTTCCATTTGTTTCAGTTCCACATTCCATTCCTTTAAATTCCATTCACTTCTACTTTCCATTCCATTCCATTCCATTCCACATTCGGTTCCATTCCAATTCACATTCCATTATATTCCATTCCACATTCCGTTCCATTCCATTCCACATTCCATACCATTCCATTCCATTCCACATTCTATTTAACATTCCATTCCATATTCCGTTCCATTCCATTCCACATTCCTTTCCATTCCATTACATTCTGTTCCATTACACTTTCCATTCCACATTCGATTCCCTTCAATTCCATATTACATTCCATTCCATTCCACATTCCATTCTGCGTTACATTCCAATTTCCTTTCCACATTCCATTCCATTATGCTAAATTCCATTCCATTCCAATCCATTCTGGATTCCTTTCCATTCCATTCCAAATTATATTGGACATTCCTTTCCATTCTATTCCAAATTCCATTCCTTTCTATTCCACATTCAATTCCATTTCATTCCATTAACATTCCATTCCTTTCCATTCCAGATTATATTCAACTTTCCATTCCACGTTCCATTCCACATTCCTTTCCACGTTCCTATTCTACTTTCCATTCCATGTTCAATTCTACATTCCATTCCATTCCATTCCACTTTCCAATCCATTCCATTCCATTCCATATTCCACTCCATTCCATTCCACATTTCATTCCATTCCATTCCATATTAGATTTCTTTCCATTGCACATTACATTTGACTTTCCATTCCACGTTCCTTTCCACATTCGATTCCATGTTCTATTCTGCGTTCCCTTCCTCGTTCCATTCTGCGTTCAATTCCATTCCGTTACACGTTCCATTCCACGTTCTTTTCCACATTCCGTTCCACGTTCCACTCCACATTCCATCTCGTTCCATTCCACGGTCCATTCAACATTCCATTCCATGTTCCGTTAGACGATCCATTCCATAACATTCCACATTCCATTCCAAACCTTTCCATTCCATTCCACATTCGATTCCACATTCCATTACCTTCCATTCCACGTTCATTTCCATTCGATTCCATATTCCATTCCATTCCTTTCCACATTCCATTCCTCTTTCCATTACCTTCCATTCCACTTTCTTTTCCATTCTTTTCCACATTCCATTCCAAGTTCCATTACACGTTACATTTCGTGTTCCATTCCATTCCATTCCTTTCCACATTATATTCCACATTCCATTCCATTCCATTCCACGTTCCACTCCACATTTCATTCCACATTACACTAAACATTCCATTCCACATTCCATTCCATTCCATTCCACATTGCATTACATTGCAGTCCTCATTCCATTACACATTCAATTCCATTCCATTTAAATATTCCATTCCACATACCATTCCACCTTCCATTCCATTCCACATTCCATTCCACACTCCATTCCATAACATTCGACATTCCATTTCACATTCCGTTCCATTCGATTCCACTTTCCATTCCATGTTCCATTCCACATTCAATTTGACTTTCAATTCCACATTCTTTTCCACATACCATTCCATTCCATTCCACGTTCCATTCCACGTCCCATTGCATTCCATTCCACGTTCCATTCCATTCAAGTTCCATTCCACATTCCACTCCATTCCATTCCACATTCTTTTCCACATTCCATTCCACATTCCATTCCATTCATTTCCACATTCCATTCCACATTGCATTCCATTGCATTCCACATTAAATTCCACATTCCAATCCATTTCATTCCACATTCCATTCCACATTTCATTCCACATTGTATTCCAAATTCCCTTTCACATTCCATTCCGTTCCATTCCACATTCCATTCCACATTACACTCCATTCCATTACACATCCAATACCACATTCTGTTACACATTCCTTTCCGTTCCATTCCACATTGCATACCACTTTCGATTCCATTCCATTCCATGTTCCATTCCATTCCATTCCACATTCCATTGCACGTACCATTCCATTCCATTCCACGTTCCTTTCCACTTTCCATTCCACATCCCATTCCATTCCATTCCACGTTCCATTCCACATTCCATTCGTTGATCTATTCCAAGTTCCTTTCCACGTTCCATCCCACGTTCCATTCCTTTCTATTCCACTATAAATTCCACTTTCCATTCCACATTCCATTCCATTTCATTCCACCTTCCATTCCACATTTCATTCCAATCCTTTACACTTTAAATTCCATTCCGTTCCAGGTTCCATTCCACATTCCTTTCCACATTCCATTCCACATTCCATTCCACGTTCCATTCCATTCCATTCCACTTTCCATTCAACATTCCATTCAATTCCATTCCAATCCACATTCCATTCCATATGCCATTCCATTCCTTTCCACATTCCTTTCCACTTTCCATTCAATTCCAATCCTCTCTCCATTCCAACTTCCATTCCACGTTAAATTCCACGTTCCATTCCACAATCCATTCAACTCCATTCAACATTTTATTAAATGTTTCACTCCTCATTTCATTCCACATTCCATTAAACATTCAATTCCACATTCCCTTACCTTCCATTCCACTTTGCATTCCATTGCACTCCACATTCCATTAATCATTCTATTCCATTGCATTAAAACTTTCCATTCCATGCCATTCCACCTCCCATTCCACATTCCATTCCATTCCACATTCCATTCCAAACTCGATTCCACACCATTCGACATTCCATTCCACATTCCTTTACATTGCATTGCACGTTGCATTCCTCTTTCCATTCCACCTTCAATTCCACATTCTATTCCACATTCCAATCCATTCCATTGCATTCCACATAACATTCCATTGCATTCCACATTCCATTCCACATTCAATTCCACATTCCATTCCACATTCCCTTCCTTTCCATTCCAAGTTCCATTCCATGATCCATTCCACATTCCATTCCACGTTCCATTCAATGTTCCATACCATTCCTTTCCATGTTCCATTCCACTTTCAATTATATTCCTTTCCACGTTCCATTCCACATTCCATTGCACATTCCGTTCCACGGTCCATTCCACATTCCCTTACATGTTTCATTCCACGTACCATTCCATGTTCCTTTCTGTTACATTCCATGTTCCATTCCACATTCCATTCCATTTCATTCCAGATTCCATTCCACATTTCATTCCACATTGCATTCCACATTCCCTTGCACATTCCATTCCATTCCATTCCACATTCCATTCCATTCCATTCCACATCCCATACCACCTCACTTTTCACATTCCATTCCAAAATCCATTCCACTTTCCATTCGACGTTCCATTCCATTCCATTCCACTTTCCATTCCAATTTCCATTCCATTCGATTTCACATTCCATTCCATTCCATTCAACATTCCAGTCCATTCGAATCCACGTTCCATTCCACGTTCCATTTTTTCCATTCCACGTTGCATTCCATTCCATACCACGTTCCATTTCATTCCGTTCCACTTTCCATTCCACATTCCATTTCACATTCCATTCCACCTTCCATTCCATTCAATTCCATTCCATTCCACATTCAATTCCATTCCATTCCACATTCAATTCCACATTCCATTCCACATTCCATTCCCTTCCATTCCACATTCCATTCCATTCAATTACATTCTATTCCATTCCACATTCTATTCCACATTCCATCCCCTTTAATTCCATATTCCATTCCATTCCATTCCACATTCCATTCCACGTTCCATTCCACTTTCCATTCCACTTTCCATTCCAGTACACTCCATTACATTCCGTTCCAATCTGTTCTGGATTCCTTTCCATTCCATTCCAAATTATATTCGACTTTCCTTTCCATTTCTTTCCACATTCCATTCATTTCTATTCCACATTCAATTCCATTCCATTCCATTCCACATTCCATTCCTTTCCATTCCACATTCCATTCCTTTCCATTCCACATTATATTCCACTTTCTATTGCATGTTGCATTCCACATTCCATACCACGTTCCTATTCTACGTTCTATTTCATGATCCATTCTACGTTCCGTTCCATTCCATTCCACTTTCCATTCCATTCTATTCCATTCATCCTTCCATTCCATTCTGTTCCTCATTCCATTCCATTCCATTCCTTTCCATTCCACATTACATTCCACTTTCCATTCCACATTCGATTCCACGTTCTATTCCACGTTCCATTCCACGTTCCATTCTGCGTTCCATTCCATTCCATTACACATTCCATTGCACCGTCCATTCCACAGTCCATTCCACGGTCCATTCCACATTCCATTCCATTACACTCCATTCCATTCCATTTCAATCCATTCTGGATTCCTTTCCATTCCATTCCAAATCATTTTCGACATTCTTTTCCATTCCATTCCATATTCCATTCCTTTCTATTCCACATTCAAATCCATTTCATTCCATTAAGATTCCATTCCTTTCCATTCCACATTATATTCCACGTTCCATTCCACGTTCCATTCCTCAATCCATTCCACGTTCCTGTTCTACTTTCCATTCAATGTTCCATTCTACTTTCCTTTCCATTCCATTCCACTTTCCATTCCATTCCACTTTGCACTCCATTCCGTTCCGCATTTCATTGCATTCTACATTCCATTCCTTTCCATTCCACATTACATTCCAGTCTCCATTCCACACTCGATTCCACGTTCTATTCCACGTTCCATTCCACGTTCCATTCTGCGTTCCATTCCATTCCATTTCACGTTCCATTCCTCGTTCCATTCCATGTTCCATTCCACGGTCCATTCCACATTCCATTCCATTACACTCCATTCCATTCCATTTCCATCCATTTTGATTCCTTTCCATTCCATTCCAAATTATTTTTGACATTCTTTTCCATTCCGTTCCACATTCCATTCCTTTCTATTCCACATTCAAGTCCATTTCATTCCATTAACATTCCATTCCTTTCCATTCCAAATTATATTCCACTGTCCATTCCACGTTCCATTCCACAATCCATTCCACGTTCCTGTTCTTCTTTCCATTCAATGTTCCATTCCACATTCCTTTCCTTTCCATTCAACTTTCCATTCCATTCCACTTTGCACTCCATTCCGTTCCACATTCCATTCCATTCTACATTCCATTCCTTTCCATTCCACATTACTTTCGACTTTCCATTCTATGTTCCATTGCACATTCGATTCCATGTTCTATTCTACGTTCCCTTCCACGTTCCATGCTGTATTCCATTCCATTCCATTACACGTTCCATTTAAAATTCCATTCCACATTCCGTTCCACGTTCCACTCCACATTCCATTCCGTTCCATTCCACAGTCCATTCCACTTTCCATTTCATGTTCCGTTCCAAGTTCCATTCCATAACATTCCACATTCCATTCCACTCCATTCCATTCCATTCCACATTCCATTCCACATAACTTTCCATTCCATTCCATATTCCATTCCTTTCCATTGCACATTCCATTCCACTTTCCATTACCTTCCATTCCACATTCTTTTCCATTCCATTCCACATTCCATTCCACGTTCCATTCCACGTTACATTTCGCATTCCATTCCATTCCATTACATTCCATTCCGGATTCCATTCCATTCCATTCCACATTGTGTTCCACGTTCCATTCCACTCCATTTCACATTCCATTCAACATTCCATTCCATTCCACTCCATATTCCACTCCGTTCCATTCCACCTTCTCTTCTTTTCCGTTCCACATTACATTCCACATTCCATTCCAACTTCCATTCAGCATTCCATTCAATTCGATTCCAAATTCCATTCCATTCCATTCCACATTCCATTCCACTTTCCATTCCATAATATTCCACTTTCCATTCCACATTCCATTACCCATGTCATTCCAATTTCCATGCCACATGCCATTTCACTTTCCATTCCACGTTCCAATCCAATTTCCATTCCAATCCTAGTTCCATTCCATTCCATTCCACGTTCTATTCCACATTCAATGTCATTCCATTCCACGGTCCGTTTCACACTCCATTCCACATTCCATTTCCCATGTCATTCCACTTTGCATGCCACATGCCATTTCACTTTCCATTCCACGTTCCATTCCAAGTTCCATTCCATTCCATTCCACGTTCCATTGCACATTCGCTTCCATTCCATTCCATGTTCTATTTCACCTTCCATTCCACATTCCATTCCGTTCCATTCAATATTCTATTCCGCATTCCATTCCATTCCATTCCACATTCTCTTCCACATTCCATTCCGTTACATTCCACCTTCCTTTCCACATTTCATTGCACGTTCCATTCCAATCCATTCCACGTTGCGTTCCATGTTCCATTAGATGTTCCATTCCACGTTCCATTCCACGTTCCATTCCATATTCCATTCCATTCCATTCCATATTCCATTCCATTGCATTCCACATTCCATTCCACATTCCATATTCCATTCCATTGCATTCCACATTCCATTCCACATTCCATTACCTTGCATTCCACATTCTTTTCCATTCCGTTCCATATTCCATTCCATGTTCCATTCCACTGTCCATTTTGCGTTCCATTCCATTCCATTCCATTCCATTCTGGATTCCATTACATTCCATTCCACATTCCATTCCATTCCATTCCTCATTACATTCCACATTCCATTCCACCTTCCATTCCACATTGCATTCCATTCCATTTCAATTCCATTCCATTCCATTCCACATTCCATTCCACTTCCCATTCCACATTCCTTTCCATTCCATTCCACATTCCATTCCACATTCCATTCCACATCCCATTCAACGTTGCATTTAATTCCACATTCCATTCCACATTCCATTCCACATCCCATTCCACATTCCATTCCATTCAATTCCACATTCCATTCCAATCCATTTCACGTTCCATTCTACGTTCCATTCCACATTCCTTTCCACATTCCATTCCAAGTTCCATTCCATTCCATTCCACCTTCCATTCCACTTTCCTTTCCATTACCTTCCACATTCCATTCCACATTCCATTGCCCATGCCATTCCATGTTCCATGACACATTACATTTCACGTTCCATTCCACGATTCATTCCAGGTTGCATTCCATTCCATTCCAACTTCCATTCAACATTCCATTACAATCCATTTAACCTTCCATTCCACATTCCATTACACATTCCATTCCGTTCCATTGCACATTCCATTTCAAATTACATTCCATTCCACTCCACATTCCATTCCACTTCCCATTCCACATTCCTTTCCATTCCATTCCACATTCCATTCCACATTCCATTCCACATCCCATTCAACATTGCATTCCATTCCACATCCCATTCCACATTCCATTCCATTCAATTCCACATTCCATTCCAATCCATTTCATGTTGCATTCTACATTCCATTCCACATTCCTTTCCACATTCCATTTCAAGTTCCATTCCATTCCATTCCACCTTCCATTCCATTTTCCTTTCCATTACCTTCCACATTCCATTCAACATTCCATTGCCCTTGCCATTCCATGTTCCATGCCACATTACATTTCACGTTCTATTCCACGATTCATTCCAAGTTGCATTCCATTCCATTCCAATTTCCATTCAACCTTCCATTACAAACCATTTAAACTTCCATTCCACATTCCATCCACATTCCATTCCGTTCCATTGCACATTACATTCCAAATTTCATTCCATTCCATTCCACATTACATTCCACATCCCTTTCCATTCCATTCCACGTTCCATTCCACATTCCTTTCCATGCTGCATTGCACATTCCATTCTACGTTCCATTCCACTTTCAATTCCATATCCCATTCCATTCCATTCCACCTTCCATTCCAAAATCAGTTCCATCTCATTCCATGTTGCTTTCCATTCCATTCCACGTTCCATTCCACATTCTTTCCACATTCCATTTCACAATCTATTCCATTCCATTCCACATTCCATTTAACGTTCCTTTCTGCATTGCATTCCACATTCCATTCCATTCCTTTCCACCCTGCATTCCATTGCAGTCCACATTCCATTCCACATTCCTTTCCACCCTGCATTCCATTGCAGTCCACATTCCATTCCACATTCCTTTCCATCCATTTCACATTCCTTTCCACCTTCCATTCCATTCCACATTGTATTCAACATTCCACTGCAGATTCCATTCCACACTCCCTTCCATACCATTCCACATTCCATTCCACATTTCGTTCCATTCCATTTCACGTTCCATTCCACGTTCCATTTCACATTCATTTCCACATTCCATTCCACATTCCATTCCATTCCACGTTACATTCTATATTCCATTCCATTCCATTCGACATTCCATTCCATTGCATACAACGTTGTATTCCATTCCATTCCACGCTCCTTTCCACGTTGCATTCCGTGTTCCATTCCACGTACCATTACACGATCCAACCAATTCCATTCCACTTTCCATTCCACGTTCCATTCCATTCCATTCCACCTTCCATTCCATTCCACTCCACGTTGCATTTCATTCCATTCCACTTTCCATTCCACATTCCATTTCACATTCCATCTTCCATTCCATTACATTCCATTCCACATTCCATTCCATTACATTCCACTTTCCATTCCATTCAATTTCATATTCCATTCCATTAAATTCCATTCCATTCCACGTTTCATTCCATACCATTCCGCATTCCATTCCATTCCATTCCATTCCACATTCGATTCCATTCCATTCCGCATTCCATTCCATTCCATTCCACTTTTCATTCCATTCCATTCCGCATTCCATACCATTCCATTCCATTCAACATTCCAGTCCACATTCCATTCCACATTCCATTCCCTTCCATTCCACATTCCATTCATTTCAATTACATTGTATTCCATTACACGTTCCATTCCACATTCCATTCCCTTTCATTCCATATTCCATTCCATTACATTCCGCATTCCATTCCACGTTCCATTCCACTTTCCATTCCACTTTCCATTCCATTCCATTCCATTCCAATCCATTCTGGATTCCTTTCCATTCCATTCCAAATTATATTCGACTTTCCTTTCTACTCCATTCCACTTTCCATTCCTTTCTATTCCATATTCCATTGCATTCCATTCCTTTCCATTCCACATTACATTTCACTTTCCATTCCATTTTCAATTCTGCATTCGATTCCGCATTGTATTCTACGTTCCATTCCACGTTCCATTCTGTGTTCCATTCCATTCCATTCCACGTTATATTCCACGTTCAGTTCCACGTTCCATTCCACGTGCCATTCCAGTTTCCATTCCAAATTCCATTCCACTACACTGCATTGTATTCCATTTCAATCCATTCTGGATTCCTTTCCATTCTATTCCAAATTATTTTCGACATTCTTTTCCGTTCCGTTCCACATTGCATTCCTTTCTATTCCACATTCAAATCCATTTCATTCCATTAACATTCCATTCCTTTATATTCCACATTATATTCCACTGTCCATTCCACGTTCCATTCCACATTCCATTCCACATTCCTATTCTACTTTCCTTTCAATATTCCATTCTACATTCCATTCCATTCCATTCCACTTTCCATTCCATTCCACATTTCACTCCATTCCATTCCAGATTCCATTCCATTCCATTCTACATTCCATTCCTTTCCATTCCACATTACATTCGACTTTCCATTCTACGCTCCATTCCACATTCGATTCCACATTCTATTCTACGTTCTCTTGCGAGTTCCATTCTGCGTTCCATTCCTTTCCATTACACGTTCCATTGATATTTCCATTCATCATTCCGTTCCACATTCCACTCGACATTCCCTTCCACATTCCATTCCACTTTACATTCCACATTCCATTCCATTCCATTCCACGATCCATTCCATGTTCCATTCCATGTTCCATTCCATGTTCCATTCCATGTTCTTTTCTAAAGCATTCCACATGCCATTCCACTCCATTCCAGTCCATTTCACTTAACATTCCACATTCCATTACCTTCCATTCCACATTCCTTTCCATTCCATACCATATTCCATTCCATTCCCTTACGCATTCAATTCCACTTTCCATTACCTTCCATTACATATTCTTTTCCATTCCATTCCACATTCCGTTCCACTTTCCATTCGACATTACATTTTGCGTTCCAGGCCATTCCATTCCATTCCGGATTCCATTCCATTCCATTTCACATTCTACTCCACATTCAATTCCATTCCATTCCACATTCCATTCCACATTCCATTCCATTCCTTCCCATATTCCAACCGTTCCATTCCACATTCCCTTTATTTCCGTTCCAAGTTACATTCCACATTAAATACCACCTTCCATTCCACATTCCATACCATTTCATTCCATTCCATTCAACTTTCCATTCCACTTTCCATTCCATTACATTCCACGTTCCATTCCACATTCCATTGCCCATGCCATTTCACTTTCCATTCCACTTTCCATGCCAAGTTCCATTCCATTCCCTTTCACGTTCCATTCCACATTAGATTCCATTCCATTTCTCGTTTCATTCCACATTCCATTCCAAATTCCGTTGCGTTCCATTCCATATTCTATTCCACATTCCATTCCATTCAATTCCACATTCTCTTAAACATTCCATTCCATTACATTCCACATTCCTTTCCACATTCCTTTGCACGTTCCATTCCAATCCATTCCACTTTACATTAGATGTTCCTTTCCATGTTCCATTCCACGTTTCATTCCATATAGTGTTCCATTCCATTCCACATTCCATTCCTTTCCATTCTACATTCCATTCCACATTTCATTACCTTCCATTCCACATTATTTTCCATTCCATTCCAGAATCCACTCCACGTTCCATTCCAAATTCCATTTCGCGTTCCATTCCATTATATTCCATTCCATTTCGCGTTCCATTCCATTCCTTTCCATTCCATTCCGGATTACATTACATTCCATTCGACATTCTATTCCACATTCCATTCAATTCCATTCCACGTTCCGTTACAAATTCCATGCCATTCCATTAATCATTCCACTCCATTCCATTCCACATTCCATTCCATTCCATTCCACGTTACATTCCACATTCCATTCCACCTTCCAATTCACATTCCATTCCATTCCATTCTAAATTAAATTCCATTGCATTCCACATTCCATTCCACATCCCATTCCACAGTCCATTCCATCCCATTCCACATTCCATTCCACATTCCATTCCACATCCCATTCCACATCCCATTCCACAATCCATTCCAACCCATTCCACATTCCATTCCACATTCCATTCCACATCCCATTCCACATTCCATTCCATTCCATTCCACATTGCATTCCAAGATGCTTTCCACGTTCCATTCCACATTCCATTTCACTTTCCATTCCACATTCCATTTCGTTCCATTCCACCTTCCATTACAATTTCCATTACATTACATTCCACGTTCCATTCCACATTCTATTCTCCATGCCATTCCAAGTTCCATGCTAGATTCCATTTCACGTTCCCTTCCACGTTCCATTCCAAGTTGCATTCTCTTCCATTCCACATTCCATTCCGCATTCCGTTCCATTCCATTCCACGTTCCATTCCACATTCCATTCCGTTGCATTCCACATTCCATTTTACATAGCTTTCCATTCCATTAAACATTCCATTCCAGCTTCATTTCAATTCCATTCCACATTCCATTGCATTCCATTCCGCATTCCATTCCACATCCCATTCCATGCTGCTTTCCACTTTCCATTCCACGTTCCATTCCACTTTACATTCCAAGTTCCGTTCCACATTCCATTCCATTCCTTTCCACTTTCTTTTCGACTTTTCATTCCACATTCCATTCCACATTCCATTGCATTCAATTCCACATTCCATTCCACATTCCATTACTTTGCATTCCACATTCCATTCCACATTCCATTCCATTCCATTCCACATTCCATTTTACACTGTCTTGCATTCCATTCCACATTCCATTTCATATTCCATTCCAAATTCCATTCCAATACATTCCACGTTCCATTTCACGTTCCATTCCAAACTCCATTCCACATTCCATTTCACGTTCCATTCCATTCCATTCCGTGTTCCACTTCAATTTCCATTCCTTTCCATTCCACGTTCTGTTCCAGTTTCCATTGCACATTCCATTCCACGTTCCATTCCACTTTCCATTCCATGTTCCAATGAATTTTCCATTCCATTCCATTCCACTTTCCATTCCACGTTCCATTCCATTCAACACCACTTTCCATTCCACATTCTATTCCGTTGCATTCCACATTCTGTTCCACATTCTCTTCCATTCCATTCCAAATTCCGTTCCATATTCAATTCCATTCCATTCTACATTCCATTCCATTCCATTTCACATTCCATTGCACATTCCATTCCACGATGCATTCCACATTCGATTCCACATTCCATTCCATGTTCCTTTCCATTACATTCCACTTTCCATTGTTCATTCCATTCCATTCCATTCCACTTTCTATTCCACATACCACTCCACATTCCATTCCGTTCCATTCCACATTCTAATACATTCCGTACCACATTCCATTCCACAATGCATTCCCTTCCATTCCACTTTCAATTCCACATTCCATTCCACATTCCAATCCATTCCTTTCCACATTCCAATCAATTCCATTGCTCATTCCATTCCACATTCCTTTCCACGCTGTATTCCACATTCCATTCCACGTTCCATTCCACGTTCCATTCCAGGTTCCATTCCACGTTCCTTTGCAGATTGCGTTCCATTCCATTCTGCTTTCTATTCCGCATTGCATTCCACATTCCATTCCGTTCCATTCCACATTCCATTCAATTGTATTCCACATCCCATTACACTTTCCATTACATTCCATTTCACATTCCATTCCACATTTCATTCCTTTCCATTCTACTTTCCATTCCACATGTCCTTGCTTTCCATTCAACATTACATTCCACTTTCCTTTCCATATTCCATTCCCATCCATTCCACTTTCCATTTAATTTTCCATTCCACTGTCCATTGCACATTGCATTCCAAGTTCCATTCCATTCCATTCCACGTTCCAATGCACTTTCCATTCCTTTCCTTACCACGTTCGGTTCCACATTCCAATCCACATTCCATTCCAGGTTTCATTCCACATTCTATTCCACGTTCCATTCCACATTCCATTCCACGTTCCATTCCACGTTCCATTCCACGTTCCATTACAACTTGTACTCCATTCTATCCCATTCCACGTTCGATTCCATTACATTCCATGTTCCATTCCACTTTCCGTTCCACAATCCTTTCCGCCATACATTCCATTGCATTCCATTCCACTCCAGGTTCCATTCCACATTCCTTTCCACATTCCATTCCATTCCATTCCGTTCCATTCCACTTTACTTTCTGCCTTCCATTCCACATTGCATTCCACCTTCCATTCCATTCCATTCCACTTTCTATTCAACATTGCATTCCCCATTCCATTCCACGTTCCTTTCCATTCCATTCCACATTACATTCCACTTTCCATTCCATTCAATTCCACGTTCCATTGCACATTCCTTTGCACATTCCATTCCACGTTCCATTCCACGTTCCATTCCATTCCATTCCACGATCCATTCCACATTCCATTCCATTCCATTCCACGTTCCATTCTACATTCCATTCCCCATTCCAATCCTTTCCATTCCACGTTCCATTCCACATTCCTTTCCCCATTGCATTCCACGTTCCATTGCATTCCATTCCACGATCCATTCCACATTCCATTCCATTGCATTCCACGTTCCATTCCACATTCGATTGCAGTTTCCATTCCACGTTCCATTGCATTCCACGTTCCATTCCACATTCGATTGCAGTTTCCATTCCACTTTCCATTGCATTCCATTCCACGATCCATTCCACATTCCTTTCTCTTCCATGCCCCTTTCCATTCCACATTCAATTCCACGTTCCATTCCACATTCCATTCCATTAAAATCCATGTTCCATTCCACATTGCAGTCCATTCCACTTTGCATTTCACATTCCATTCCACATTCCAATCCACATTGCATTCCATTCCACTTTCCATTTCACCTTCCTTTCCACATTCCATTCCACATTGCACTCCGTTCCATTCCACGTGCCACTCCACATCCATTCCACATTCCATTCCACATTCCCTTCCATTCCATTTCACATTCCATTCCATTCCATTACACATTCCATTCCACGTTTCATTCCACATTCCATTCCACGTTCCATTCCTTTCCATTCCATTCCGTTCTGAATTCCTTTCCATTCCATTCCAAATTATATTCGATATTCCATTCCATGGCATTCAACATTCCTTTCCATTCCATTCAACATTCCATTCCATTCCATTCCACATTACATTCCTTTCCATTACACTTTCCATTGCCCATGCCATTCAACGTTCCTTGCCACATTCCATTTCACGTTCCATTGCACGTTGCATTCTACGTTCCATTTCATTCCATTACACGTTCCATTCCACATTCCATTCCATTCCATTCCACGTTCGGTTTCACATTCCTTTCCTCGTTCCATTCCATTCCATTCCACATTCTATTCCACATTCCACTCCATTCCAATCCACATTCCATTCCCTTCCATTCCTAGCTCAATTCCATTCCACCTTCCATTTCATTGCATTCCACATTCCGTTCCACATAGTATTCCACATTCCATTCCACTCCATTCCACATTCTAATCCACATTCTCTTCCGTTCCATTCCACATTACATTCTACATTCCATTACACTCAATTCCACTTTCCAATATTCACTCCATTCCACGCTGCATTCCACATTCCTTTCGACGTTCCTTGCCATGTTCCATTCCAATTTCAATTCCACGTTCCATTCCACGTTCCATTCCAAGTTCCATTCCACATTCCATTCAATTCATTCCACATTCCATTGCACATTCCATTCCATTCCATTCCACTTTCTATTCCGTATTCCATTCCACATTCCATTCCGTTCTGTTCCACATCCCATTATATTCCATGCCACATTCCATTCCACATTCCATTACATTTCATTCCACATTCCATTCCATTCCTTTCCACATTCCATTACACATTGCCTTGCATTCCGTTCCACATTCCATTGCACATTGCATTGCACTTTCCATTCAATAAATTGCACACACCGTTTCACATTCCATTCTAAAGTTCATTCCACATTTCATTCCACATTCCATTCCATTCCATTCCACATTGCATTCAACATTCCACTGCACATTCCATTGCACACTCCATTGCATAACATTCCACATTGCATTCCACATTCCAATCCATTCCATTCCTCTTTCCATTCCATGTTCCATTCCACATTCAATTCCACATTTCATTCTACATTCCATTGCATTCCATTCCATTCCATTCCACACTCCATTCCACATTCCTTTCCATTGCATTCCACATTCCATTCCACATTCCATTCCACATTCCATTCCATTCCATTCCACTTTCCATTCCAAGTTCCATTCCACATTCCATTCCTCATTATATTCCACTTTCCATTCCATTCCATTCCACGTTCTATTCCACTTTCCATTCCATTACATTCCACGTTTCATTCCATTCCACTTTCGTTTCCACATTCCATTCCACATTACATTCCTTTCCATTCGACATTCCATTCCACATACTATTTCACGTTCCTTTCCATTCCCTTCCACATTCCATTCCATTCCATTCCACACTCCATTCCTCATTCCATTCCGTATTCTATTCCACATTCCCTTCCACATTCCATTCTCTTGCATTCCTCATTCCGTTGCATTCCATTCAACATTCTTTCCACATTCTACTCCATTCAATTTCACGTTTCTTTCCATTCCATTGCACATTATATTCCACATTCCATTCCACCTTCCATTCCATTCATTTTCAGGTTCATCTCCACGTTCCATTCCATTCTATTACAGATTCCATTACATATTCCATTCAATTTAATTCCACTTTCCATTCCACGTTCCATTCCATTCCATTCAACTTACATTTCCGCATTCCATTCTGCAGTCCATTCCACATTACATTCCGTTTCATTCGACATTCCATTCCACATTCCACTCCACATTCCATTACATTCCATTCAATTTCATTCCACATTCCTATCCATTTGATTCCACATTCCTTTTAATTCCATTCCACATTCCATTCCATTGAATACCACATTCCATTCCTCAGTCCAAATCACATACCATTCCATTGCATTCCACGTTCCATTGCATTCCATTATACATTCCATTCCATTTCTTTCCAAATTCCATTGCATTCCATTCCTATCCACGTTCCACTCCATTCCATTCCAAGTTCTATTCCATTCTACTTTCCATTCCATTGCATTCCACATTCCATTCCACATTCCATTGCACATTCCATTCCATGCCATTCTATTCCGCATTCCATTCCATTCCATCCCACATTCCATTCCACTTTCCATTCCACATTCCTTTCCCTGATGAATTCCATTCAATTCCAAGTTCCATTCCATTCCATTGTATTCAACATTCCATTCCATTCCATTCAATTCCACGTTCCATTCCATAACATTGCATTCTACATTCCATTCCGTTCCATTCCACATTCCATTCCATTCCTTTTCATTCCACTTTCCATTCCATTCCATTCCAGTTTCCATTCCACATTCCGTTCCACATTACAGTCCTTTCCATTACACATTCCATTCTACATTGCATTCCATTCCTTTCCACATTCCATTCCACATTCGATTCCATTCTATTCCACATTCCATTGCACATTCCATTGCATTCTGTTCCACATCCCTTTCCGTTCAACTCCACCTTCCATTCCACATTCCTTTCCATTCCATTCCACATTCAATTGCACATTCCTTTCGACTTTCTATTCCATTCCATTTCACATTTCATTCCACGTTGCATTCCATTCCTTTCCACATTCCATTCCACGTTCCATTCCACATTGCCTTCCACATTCCTTTCCACATAACGTTCCATTCCATTCCACATTCCATGCTACATTTCATTCCATATTATATTCCACATTCCATTCAACGTTTCATTCCATGTTCCATTCCATTCCACTTTCCATTCCACATTCCTTTTTATTCCATTCCACATTCCATTTCATTCTATTCCACATTCCATTCCAAATTCCATTTCACTTTCCATTCCATTCCATTCCATTGCACATACCATTCCATTCCATTACAATCCACATTCCATTGCATTCCATTCCAAGTTCAATTCCATTCCCAATTCCATTCCATTACATTCCACATTCCATTCCACATTCCGTTGCACATTCCATTCCATTCCATTCTATTCGACATTCCATTCCTTTCCATTCCTTACCACATTCCATTCCATTCCATTCCACATTCCGTTGCACTTTCCATTCCACATTCCTTTCCTCGTTCAATTCCATTCAATTCCACGTTGCATTCCATTACATTGCATTCAATGTTAAATTCCATTCCATTCAATTCCATGTTCCATTCCATTCCATTGCATTCCACATTCCAATCCATTCCATTCAACATTCCATTCCATTTCACATTCCATTCCATTCCATTCCATTCCATATTCCATTCCACTCCATTCCAATCCACATTCCATTCCCTTCCATTCAAAGCTCAATTCCATTCCACCTTCCATTTCTTTGTATTCCACATTCCATTCCACTTTCCATTGCACATTCACTTCCATTCTATTCTATGCCACATTCTATTCCATTACATTCCACATTGCATTCCCAGTTGCATTCCATTCAATTGCACATTCCGTTCCATTCCATTCAATTCCAAGTTCCAGTCTATTCCATTCCATATTCCATTCCATTGCATTCCACATTCCTTTCCATTCCACTCCAGATTCCATTCCATTCCAATCCCATTCCATTCCACATTCCATTCAATTCTATTCCACTTTCAATTCCATTCCATTCCATTCCATTCCACATTCCATTCCACATTGCAACCCTTTCCATTCTCCATTCTATTCCATTCCATTCCACCTTCCATTCCATTCCATTCCACGTTCTAATCCACATTCCACTCCATTCCATTCCTTTGCATATTCCATTCTACATTCCATTACATTCCATTTCACATTCAATTCCATTTTTTCCATTCCAAATTTCATTCCACATTCCATTTCTTTCCATTTCACATTCCTTTCCATGCCATTCCGCATTCCATTCCTTTCCACGTTGCTTTAAAAATTCCATTCCAGATTACAGTCCACATTCCATTCCACATTCGATTGCATTCCATTCCACATTCCATTCCACGTTTCATTGCATTCCATTCCACATTTCATTCCACGTTCCATTCCATTCCTCTCCACATTGCATTCCACATTCCAATCCATTCGATTCCACATTTAATTCCACATTCGATTACATACTCTTCCACTTTTCATTTCATTCAATTCCACATTCCATTCCACGATCTATTCCATTCCATTCCACGTTTCATTCCACCTTACATTCCACGCTCCATACCACATTCCATTCCTTTCCATTCCACATTCCATTCCACATTCCATTTCATTCCACATTCCATTCCATTCCACACACCATTCCATTCCATTCCAAATTGCATTGTACATTCCATTCCATTCCATTCCACATTCCTTTCCATTCTATTCCAAATTGCATTTCACATTCCATTCCACGTTCCATTCTATTGCATTCCATGATCCATTCCATTCCATTCCACGTTCATTTTCATTCCGTTTCACATTCCATTCCACATTGGATTTTACCATCCATTCCACATTCCCTTTTACATTCCATTCCATTCGATTCCATTCCATTCCACATTCCATACCATTCCATTCCATACATCATTCCATTGTTTTCACTCCACATTCCATTCCATTCTACTCCACATTCCATTGCATTCCATTACTTTCCACATTCCATTCCACATTCCATTCCATTCCATTGTACATTCCATTCCATTCCATTGTACATTCCATTCCATTCCATTCCTTTCCATTCCACATTCCATTCCACTTTCCATTCCACTTTTCATTCCACCTTCCATTCCATTCCATTGCACTTTCCACTCCTTTCCATTACACTTTCCATTCCACATTCCATTCCAAATTGCTTTCCTTTCCTTTCCTTTCCACTTTGCATTCCATATTCCAATCCTCTCCTTTCCACAGGCCATTACACATTCCATTCCACTTTCCATTCAATTGCATTCCACATTCCATTCCATAGCATTCCACATTCCAATCCACATTCCATTCCATTGCATTCCACATTCCATTCCATTACATTGCATTCCACATTTCATTCCATTCCATTCCATATTCAATTCCGTTACGTTCCACTTCATTCCACTTTCCATTCCATTCCATTCTATTAGACATTGAATTTCATTCCATTCCACATTCCATTCCGTTCCATTCCAAATTTCATTCCATTCCTTTCCACATTTTATTTCATTCCATTCCATTCCATTCCACATTACACAGCATTCCATTCCTTACCACATTCCATTAATTTCCATTCCGGATTCTATTCCATTCCATTCCACATTCCATTCCATTCCATTCCCACTGCATTCCATTCCATTCCATTCCCACTCCATTCCATTCCCTTCCATTCCCACTCCATTCCATTCCACATTCCATTCAACGTTCAATTCCACGTTCCATTCCACATTGCATTCCATGTTCCATTCCACATGCCATTCCACGTTCCATTCCTTTCCATTCCGCATTCCATTCCATTCCATCCCACATTGCATTCCATTTCATTCCACGTTCAATTCCAACTTCCATTCCACATTCCATTAAACGTTGCATTTCATGTTTGATTCCAGTTCTTTCCACATTCCATTCCATTCCATTCCGCATTCCATTCCTCATTCCAATCCTTGTTCCTTTCCATTCTTTCCAAGTTCCATTCCACTTTCCTTTCCATTCCTTTCCACGTTCCATTCCACATTCCGTTGCCAATTCCATTCCACGTTACATTCCTTGTTGCATTCCATTTTCAATTCTACATTGCATTCCACATTCCATTCCACATTGCATTCCATTCCATTCCACTTTCTTTTCCAGATTCCTTTCCACATTCCATTCCATTACATTCCACAGTCCATTCCATATTCCATTCCTCATTCCATTCCATTCCTTTCCACGTTGCATTCAACATTCCTTTCCGTTCAATTTAACATTCCATTCCATATTCCATTCCACATTCCATTTCACCTTTCATTCCACGATCCATTCCACATTCTATTAAAGGACACATTGCACGTTGCATTCCACATTCCATTCCATTCCATTACATTCCACATTCCCTTCCACATTCCATTCCACATTCCATTCTACCTTCCATTGCACATTCCTTTCCACGTTCCATTCCACCTTCCACTCCACGTTCCATTCCATTTCACGTTCAGTTTCACGTTCCATTCCATTCCATGCAACTTTCCATTCCACATTCCATTGCACATCCCATTCCACGTTGCACTCCATGTTTCATTTCAGGTTCCATTCCACATTCCATTCCATTTTTCATTCCACTTTCCATTCCATTCCATTCCACTTTCCTTTGCACATTCCATTCGACATTCCATTTCACATTCTAATCCTTTCCATTCTACATTCCATTCCACATGCCATTCCACATTCCATTCATTTACATTAAACATTCCATTCCACTTTCCATTACTTTACATGACACATTCCATTCCACATTCCATTCCACATTCCATTTGATTCCACTCCACATTCCATTCCACATACCATTCCACATCCCATTCCATTCCGTTCCTCATTGCATTCCACATTCCATTCCCACTCCATTGCATTTCATTTTACATTCCATTCCATATTCCATGGCATTCCAATACACATTTTATTCCACATTCCATTCAATTCCATTCCATTCCACATTCCATGTGACATTCCATTCCACATTCCATTCCGCAGTCCATTCCATATTCCATTCCACATTCCATTCCATATTCCATGGCATTCCAATTCACATGCCACTCCACATTCTATTCCATGTTCCATTCCATTATATTCCACATTCCATTCCACATTCCATTCCGCAGTCCATTCCATTCTATTCGACATTCCATTCCATTCCATTCAACATTCCATTCCACATTTAATTCCATTCCATTCCTCATTCCATTGCACATTCCTTTCCACGTTCCTTTCCATTCCACGTTCCATTCCACTTTCCATTAAATTCTTTACCACATTCCATTCCACATTCCAGTCCACTCCATTCCACATTCCATTCCATTACAATCCACATTTCATTCCACATTTCATTCCATTCCGTTCCACATTACATTCCAAATTCCATTCCACATTCCCTTTCACATTCCATTCCATTCCATTTCTCATTCCATTGCACATTCCATTCCATTTCTTTCCACATTCCATTCCATTCCGTTCCATTCCACCTTTCATTCCACATTCCATTCCATTCCTTTCCACGTTCCATTCCACTTTCCATTCCACATTCCATTACATTGCATTCCACGTTCCCTTCCACAATCAATTCGCCATTCCAATCCACATTCTATTCCGTTCCATTCCACAATCTATTCCACATTCCATGCCACATTCAATTCCACATTCCATTCCACTTGCCATTCCACGTCACATTCCACATTCCATTGCAATACATTTCACGTTCCTTTCCATTCCATTCCAAGTTGCATTCCACAGTCCTTTCGATGTTCCACAACATTTCATTCCACGTTCCTTTCCAAGTTCCATTCCACGTTCCATTCCATGCCATTCCACGTTGCATTCTGCATTGCATTGCATTCCATTCCAAGATCCATTCCACACTTCATTCCACATTCCATTCCACATTCCATTCCACATTCCATTCCACATTCCATTCCACATTCCATTCCATTCCAATCCACTTTCCATTCCACAATCCATTCCATAATCCATTCCACTTTCCATTACACATTCTGTTAAAGTCCATTACACATTCCATTCCACATTCCATTCCATTCCATTCCACACCCCATTCCAGATTCCATTCCACATTCCATTGCATTCCATTCCATTCCATTGCACTTTACTTACCACATTCCATTCCATTCCATTCCACGTTCCATTCCACGTTCCGTTCCACATTCCATTCCATTCCATTCCAGGTTCCATTCCACAGTCAATTTCACATTCCATTCCGGATTCCATTCCGTTCCAATCATCATTCCATTCCACATTCCATTCCATTCCATTCCACATTCCATTCCACATTCCATTCCATTGCACATTCCATTACATTCCACTCCACTTTTCATTCCAAATTCCCTTACATTCCATTCCACATTCTATTCCAAGTTCCATTCCATTCAATTCCACGATCTATTCCACGTTTCATTCCACATTACATTCCGCACTCCATTCCACCTTCCATTGCGTTCCATTCCACGTTCAATTCCAATTTCCATTCCACATTCGAATGCATTAGATTGAACATTCCTTTACACATTCCTTTCCATTCCATTCTACATTTAATTCCACATTCAATTCCACATTCCATTCCATATTCCATTCCACATTCCATTCCATTCCATTCCACATTCCATTCCATTGCATTCTACATTTCATTCCACATTCCATTCAGCATTGCATTCCACATTCCATTCCATTCAATTCCACATTCCATTCTGCAATCCATTCCATTCCATTCCATTCCTGTCCATTCCGCATTCCTTTGCACATTTCATACCTTTCCATTCCACATTCCTTTCCACGTTCCATTCCATGTTCCATTGCATTCCACGTTCCATTCCATGTTCCATTCCATTCCATTCCACATTGCATTCCATTCCTTTCCACATTCCATACAACTCCATTCCATTCCATTGCGCATTCCATTCCATTCCATTCCATATTCTATTCCAGATTCCATTCCATTCCTTTCCACATTTAATTCCACATTCCTTTCTGTTCCACTCCACATTCCATTCCATTCCATTCCTTTCCATTCCTCATTCCATTCCATTGCATTGCACTTTCTGTTCCTCATTCCATACCATACCAATACACATTCATTTCCGCATTCCATTCATTTCCATTCCAAATTCCATTCCACATTCCTTTCGACGTTCCATTACACATTTCAATCCACGTTCCATTACACTTTCCATTGCATTTCATTCCACCTTTCATTCCACGTTCCATTACACATTCCATTCCACATTCCCTTCCATGTTCTTTCAATTCCATTCCATATTCCTTAAAACTGCATTCCATTCCATTCCGCATTCCGTTCCATTCCATTCCACATTATACTCCACACTGCATTCCATTCCATTCCACATTTCATGCCACATTCCACTCCATTCCATTCCACATTCCATTTCATTCCATTCCACATTACTTTCCATTCCATTCCATATAACATTCCATTCCACATAACATTCCATTCCCTTCCATATTCCATTCCTTTCCTTTACTCATTCTATTCCACATTCGTTTCACATTCCATTCTATTCCATTCCACTTTCCATTCTATTCCATTCCATTCCAAATTCCATTCTACATTCCATTCCCTTCCATTCCATATTCCATTCCATTCCATTCCATTCCACATTTAATTCCACGTTCAATTCCACGTTCCATTCCACGTTCTTTTCCATTTCATTCCACATTCCATACCATTCCATTCCATTCTATTCCAGATTCCATTCCATTCCATTGCACAGTCTATTTTGCTTTCTTTTACTTTACATTCCACATTCCATTAAACATTCCATTTCACTTTCCATTCCACATTCCATTTCACATTCAATTCCACCTTCCATTCATTCCATTCCTTTCCATTCCACATTCCATTCCATTCCATTCCATTTCCCATTCCATTCAATTCCACACTCCATTTGATTCCATTCCATTGCATTCCACATTTCATTAAATACCATTCCGCATTCCATTCCATTCCATTCCATACCACATTACATTCTATTCTATTCCACATTCAATTTTATTCCATTCCACATTCCATACCATTCCATTCCATTCCACATTGCATTCCTTTCCATTCCCTTGAATTCCACATTCCATTCTACATTCCATTCCCTTCCATTCCAAATTCCATTTCCTTCCATTTCACTTTCCTTTCCGCATGCCATTACACATTCCATTCGCTTTCATTCCACATTCCATTCCCTTCCATTACATTTTCCATTCCACGTTCCATTCCACCTTCCATTCCATGTTCCATTCCATTCCATTTCACATTCCATACAATCCAATCCCATTACATTCTGGATTCCTTTCCATTGCATTCCACATTCTATTCAACATTTCATTCCATTCAATTCCACATTCCATTCCACATTCCCTTATATTTCATTTCACATTCCATTCCATTACATTCCATATTCAATTCCTTTCAATTCAACATTTCATTCCATATGCCATTCCACATTACATTCCACATTTCCTTGCACATTGCATTCCACAATCCCTTCTACTTTCGATTCCACATTCCATTCCACATTCCATTCCATTCCATTCGACATTAAAGCCCATTATATTCCACATTCATTTCCACATTCCATTCCACGTTCCATTCCATCCCATTCCACGTTCATTTCCACGTTCCTTTAGATGTTCCATTCCACATTCCATTCCATTCCATTCCACTTTCCATTCCATATTCCATTCCATTCCTTTCCACATTCCATTCCTTTACATTCCACGTTCCATTCCACTTTCCATTCCACGTTCCATTCCACGTTCCATTAAATATTCAAATCCATTCCATTCCACATTCCATTCCACGTTGCATTCCTTTGAATTCCACGTTCCATTACACATTCCTTTCAATTCCATTCCACGATCCATTCCAAATTCCATTCCACCTTCCTTTCCACATTCCATTCCATTACATTCCACGTTCCATTCCACATTGCATTACATTCCATTCCAGGATCCATTCCAGGTTACATTCCACTTTCCATTGCACATTCCATTCCATTCCTTTCCATGATCGATTCCGCATTCCATTCCACATTCCATTCCACGTTCCATTCCGTTCCATAACACGTTCCGTTCCACATTCCATCCCACATTCCATTCCACATTTCATTTCCTTCATTTCTACATGCCACTCCACATTCAATTCCACATTCCAATCCACATTGCAGTTCACATTCCATTCCACTCCATTCCACATTCCATTCCGCATTCCATTCCACTACATTCTACATTCTATTCCACATTCCATTCCACATTCCATTTCATTCCATTCCATATTCCATACCACTTTATTCCACATTGCATTCCATTCCTTTCCGCATTAAATTCCACATTCCGTTGCATTCCATTCCACATTCCATTCCACATTCCTTTCCTTTCCATTCCACATTCTATTCCACATTCCATTCCACATTCCATTCCACTTTCCATTCCACTTTCCATTCCATTCCACTTTCCATTCCACTTTCCATTCCACATTCTGTTCCACATTCCAGTCCACATTCCGTTCCACATTCCATTCCATTCCATTCCACATTCCATTCCATTCCTGTCCATATTCCATTCCTTTCCATTGCACATTTCATTACACATTCCATTCCACTTTCTTTTCCACATTACATTCCACATTCCAATCCGGTTTCCATTCCTTTCCATTCCAATTTCCATACCACGAACCATTCCACATTCCATTCCACGTTCCATTCCATTCCATTCCATGTTCCTTTCCACGTGCCATTCCACTCCATTTCATTTTCCATTCCACATTCCATTCCACATTCCATTCTACCTTCCATTACATATTGCATTCCACATTCCATTCCAACTTCCATTCCACATTCTTTTCCACTTTCCATTTCACGTTTCATTCCAAATTTCTTTCCACGTTCCATTCCATTCCATTCCACGTTCCATTCCACATTCCATTCCATTCCATTATACCTTCCATTCCACATTCCATTACATATCCCACTCCACATTCAATAACCTTCCATTCCACAGTGAATAACGTTCCATTCCACATTCCATTCCACTTTCCTTTTAACTTTCCATTCCACATTCCAATACATTCCATTCTGTTTTCCATTTCACATTCCATTCCACATTCCATTCCATTCCATTCAATTCCACACTCCATTCCATATTCCTTTCCACTTTCCATTCCACATTGCATTCCATTTCATTCCTTTCCACATTCCATTCCACATTCCATTCCTTTCAATCAAGCGTTCCATTCCACATTCCATTCCACATTCCTTTCCA
This sequence comes from Pongo abelii, assembly GCF_028885655.2. Classification (NCBI taxonomy): domain Eukaryota; kingdom Metazoa; phylum Chordata; class Mammalia; order Primates; family Hominidae; genus Pongo; species Pongo abelii. The sequence goes on from NC_071999.2 coordinate 7,274,590, forward strand.
TTACTTTCCAATTACCATTCCACGTTCCATTCCACATACCATTCCACGTTCCTTTCTGTTCCATTCCACCTTCCATTCCACTTTCCATTCCATTCCATTCCATGTTCCATTCCACATTCCATTGCACATTCCATTCAACATTGCAATCTACAATCCATTCCGCTATCCATTCCACGTTCCATTCCACGTTGCATTCCATTGAATTCCACGTTCCATTACACATTCCTTTCAATTCCTTTCCACGATCCATTCCACATTGCATTACAACTTCCTTTCCACATACCATTCCATTCCATTCCACGTTCCATTACACATTGCATTCCATTCCATTCCAGGACCCATTCCAGATTACATTGCACTTTCCATTGCACATTCCATTCCATTCCTTTCCACGATCGATTCCGCATTTCATTCCACATTCCATTCCACGTTCCATTCCGTTCCATAACACCTTCCATTCCACATTCCATTCCACATTCCATTCCACATTTCATTCCCTTCAATTCCACTTGCCACTCCACATTCCAATCCACATTACATTCCACATTCTATTTCACATTCCAGTTCACATTCCATTCCACTCCATTCCACATTCCATTCCACATTCCATTCCACTACATTCCACATTCTATTCCACATTCCATTCCACATTCCATTTCATTCCATTCCATATTCCATACCACTTTATTCCACATTCCATTCCACTCTTTCAACATTAAATTCCACATTCTGTTGCATTCCATTCCACATTCCATTCCACATTACATTCCTTTCCATTCCACATTCTATTTCACATTCCATTCCACTTTCCTTTCCATTCCATTCCGCATTCCGTTCCACATTCCATTCCATTCTACATTCCATTCCTCATTCCGTTCCATATTCTGTTCCACATTCCAGTCCACATTCCGTTCCACATTCCATTCCTTTCCATTCCACATTCCATTCCACATTCCATTCCATTCCATTCCACATTCCATTCCATATTCCATTCCATTCCATTCCACATTCCATTCCTTTCCACTTTCCATTCCACATTCCATTCCATTGCTTTCCACATTCCATTTCATTGCATTTCACATTCCATTCCATTGCATTCCACATTACAATACATTCCACAATTAATTCCATTCCCCATAACATTCCATTCCATTCCACATTCCTTTCGATTCCATTCCACATTCCTTTCGATTCCATTCAATTCCTCTTTCCACTCCATTCCATTCCGCATTTCAGTCCATTCCATTCTATTCCATTCCATATTCCATTCCACATTCCATTCCATTCCTTTCCCCATTCCTTTACACATTCCTTTCCACATTTCATTCCATTCCATTCCACTTTACATTCCATTGTAATCCATTTTCCATTCCACTCCATTTCACATAAAATTCATTTCCATTGCATTCCATTCCATTCCATATTCCATTCCATTCATTTCCACATTCCTCTCCACATTCCATTCCACGTTCCCTTCCACTTTCCATTCCACATTCCATTCCAAGATACTTTCCACATTCGATTCAGCTTTCCATTCCACTTTCCATTCCTCATTCCATTCCATTCTCCATTCCACATTCCATTCCAAGATACTTTCCACATTAGATTCAGCTTTCCATTCCACTTTCCATTCCTCATTCCATTCCATTTTCCATTCCACATTCCATTCCATTCGATTGCACATTCTATTGCCTTCCATTCCACATTCCTTTCCATTCATTCCACATTCGATTCCACATTCTATTCCTTTCCATTCCAAATTCCATTCCATTCCATTCCGCATTTCATTCCACATTCCATTCCATTCAATTGCACATTCCATTCCATTGCATTCCACATACCATTCCATTCCACATTTCATTCCATTCCATTCCATTCCACATTCCATTCGTTTCCATTCCACATTACATTACATTCTACATTCAATTCCATTTCACTTTCCATTCCTCATTCCATTCCACATTCCATTCCACATTCCAATCATTTCCATTCCACGTTCCATTCTACATTCCATTCCTTTCCATTCCCCGTTCCATTCTACATTCCATTCCACATTCAATTCCATTCCACGTCCCATTCCACATTCCATTCCACGTTCCATTCCACAATCAATTCCATTTGATTCCACATTCCATTCCATTTCCTTTCACTTTCCATTCCACATTCCATTCCATTCCTTTCGACTCAACATTCCATTCTATTCAATTCCACATTCCATTCCACTTTCCATTTAATTCCATTCCACTTTCCATTCCACATGCTATTCCACATTCCATTCCATTTCATTCCGCATTCCATTCCATGTTCTACTCGACGTTCCAATCCACGTTCCATTCCACATTCTATTGCATTCCATTCCACATTTGATTCCACTCCATTCCACATTCCGATCAATTCCATTACACATTCCATTCCACGTTCCGTTTCACGTTCCATTCCATTAAATTCCACGTTCCGTTCCATCTTCCATTCTATGTAACATTCCACATGCCCTTCCACTTTGCATTACACATTCCATTCCATTCCATTCCACATTCCATTGCACATTCCATTCCACATTCCATTCAACATTCCATTTTGTTCCATTCCACATTCTATTTCATTCCATTAAACATTCCATTCCATTCCACTTTCCATTCCATTCCATTAATCATTCCATTCCACATTCCATTCCTTCCATTCCAATTTCCATTCCATTCCATTCCACGTTCCAATTCATTTTGCATTCCATGTTACATTCCACATGGCCTTCCACATTGCATTACACATTCCATTCCGCTTTCCATTCCATGTCCCATTTCACGTTCCATTCCAAATTCCATTCAACTTTCCATTCCATTCCATTCCAGATTCCATTCCTTTCCATTCCATTCCACATTCCATTCCATCACATTCCACTTTCAATTCCATTACATTCCAAATTCCATTCAATTCCATTTCACATTCCATTCCATTCCATTCCTCATTCCTTTCCATTTCATTCCACGTTCCATTTCACATTCCATTCCATTCCATTCCACGTTGCATTCTATTCCATTCCAAGTTCCTTTGCACCTTCCATTCCTTTCCATTCCACGTTCCATTCCATTCAATTCCATTCCACATTCCATTCCACGTTCCATTCCACATTCCATTCCATATTCCATTCCATTCCATTACACATTCCTTTCCATTCCTTTCCATATTACATTCAAGATTCCATTCCATTCCATTCCACATTTCATCCCATTCCATTCCATTCCATTCCACATTCCATTCCCTTCCAATTCACATTCCATTCCATTCCATTCCACATTCCATTCCATTCCATTCCACATTCCATTCCGTTGCACATTCCATTCCATTCAATTGCAAATTCCATTCTATTCCTTTACACATTCCATTATTTTCCATTCCATATTACATTCCATTCTACATTCCATTCGATTTCATATTCCGTTCCTCATTCCATTCCAGATTCCATTCAATTCCATTCCACATTCCATTCTACATTCCATTCCATGCCATTACCCATTCCATTCCACATTCCATTCCACATTCCATTCCATTCCAAGTACCATTCCACAATCCTTTCCATGTTGCATTCCACATTCCATTCCATTCCACTCCACGTTCCATTCCACAATCAATTCCATTTGATTCCACATTCTGTTCCATTTCCTTTCACTTTCCATTGCACATTCCTTTCCATTCCTTTCGACTCTACATTCCATTCCATTCCATCCCACATTCCATTCCATGTTCCATTACTTGTTCCAATCCACGTTCCATTCCACCTTCTATTCCATTCAATTCCTCATTCCATTCCATTCTATTCCACATTCCGTTCAATTCCATTACACATTCCATTCCTCGTTCCATTCCACGTTTCATTACATTCCATTCCACGTTCCATTCCATTTTCCATTCCATGTGACTTTCCATATTCCATTCCACATTGCTTTACACATTCCATTCCATTCCATTCCACATTCCATTGCACTTTTCTTTCCACATTCCATTCAACATTCCTTTCCATTCCCTTCCACATTCCATTCCATTCCATTAAACATTCCATTCCATTCCACTAATCATTCCATTCCACATTCCATTCCGTCCATACCACATTCAATTCCACGTTCCATTCCATTCCATTCCACGTTCCATACCATGTCCCATTGCACGTTCCATTCCACATTCCATTCCACTTTCCATTCCATTGCATTCCAAATTCCATTCCATTCCAAATTCCATTCCATTCCACATTCCATTCCATTGCATTCCACTTTCAATTCCATTACATTCCAAATTCCATTCAATTCTATTTCCCGTTCCATTCCATTCCATTTCACTTTCCATTCCATTCCATTCCACGTTCCATTTTACATTCCATTCCATTCCATTCCACATTCCATTCTATTCCACTCCAACTTCCATTCCACATTCCATTCTATTCCATTATACTTTCCATTCCATTCCATTCCATTCCACGTTCCATTCCACGTTCCATTCCATTCTATTCCACATTCCATTCCGTATTCCATTCCAGTCTATTACAGATCCTTTCCACTGCTTTCCATATTACATTCCAGATTCCATTCCATTCGATTCCACATTGCATCCCATTCCATTCCCTTCCATTCCACATACCATTCCCTTCCATTCCACTTTCCATTCCATTCCATTCCACATTCAATTCCACGTTCTCTTCCACGATCCATTCCACTTTCCATTCCACCTTCTATTCTACGTTCCATTCCACGTTCCATTCCCAATTTCATTCCATTCCATTTCAAATTCCATTGCATTCCATTCCATTCTACATTCCATTTCATTCCATATGACTTTCCATTCCTTTGCATTCCATTCCACATTGCAGTCCATACCACATTCCATTCTTTTCCATTCCACATTCCATTCCATTGTATTCCACATTGCATTCCACACTCCATTTCATTGCATTCCACGTTCCATTTCACATTCCGTTCCATTCCACTCCAAGTTCCATTCCACATTCCATTCTATTCCATTCTACTTTCCATTCCATTCCATTCCATTCCACGTTCCATTCCTTTCCATTCCACATTCCATTCCGTATTCCATTCCATTCAATGACACATCCTTTCCATTCCTTTCCATCTTCCATTCCAGATTCCCTTCCATTCCATTCCACATTGCATCCCATTCCATTCCCTTCCATTCCACATTCCATTCCCCTCAATTCCACATTCCATTCCATTCCATTTCTCATTCAGTTCCACATTCAATTCCACGTTCTCTTCAACGATCCATTCCACTTTCCATTCCATGTTCTATTCTACGTTCCATTCCACGTTCCATTCCATATTTCATTCTATTAAATTTCATATTCCTTTCCATTAGATTCCATTCCACATTCCATTCCATTCGACGTTAGATTCCATTGCTTTCCATTCCACATTTGAATCCATTCCACATTCCATTCTTTCCCATTCCAATTTCCATTCCATTCCATTCCACATTCGATTCCACACTCCATTTCATTCCATTCCACTTTCCATTCCACATGCCATTCCACATTCCATTCTATTCCATTCCATTCCACATTTCATTCCATTCCACATTGCATTACAGATTCCATTCCACATTCCATTTCATCCCATTCCACCTTCCATTCCACATTCTATGCACATTCCAATCCTTTCCATTCCACATTTCAATCCATTCCACATTCCATTGAACATTCCATTCCACTGCATTCTTCATTCCATTCCACATTCCTTTCAACACTCCATTCCATTCCATTCCACATTCCTTTCCATTCCACATTCCATTCCACATTCCATTCCACATTAAGTTCCATTGTATTCCATTCCATTCCATACCATTACACATTCTATTCCGTTCCATTCCACATTATCTTCCATTCCATTCAACTTTCCATTCCCTTTCATGTCACATTCCGTTCCACAATCCATTTCACGTTCCATTCCACTCCACTCCACTTTTCATTCCATACCGCGTTCCTTTCCATTCCATTCCACGTTCCATTCCATTACATTCCAAGTTCCATTCCACGTTCCTCTCCACGTTCCATTCCACGTTCAATTCCATGACTTTCCCCGTTCCATTCCACACTCCATTCCATTCCGTTCCACATTCCTTTCCACAATCCATTCCACATTCTATTCCATTCAACTCCACATTCCATTATACTACATTCCACATTCCATTTCATTAGATTCCACATTCCATTGCTTTCTATTCCATTCCATTCTTCATTTCATTACACAATCAATTCCATTCCATTCCGCGTTCCATTCCATTCCATTTCATTCCATTCCACATTCAATTGCATTCCATTCCACCTTCCATTCCATTCCATTCCATTCCATTCGACTTTCCATTCCATTCAATTAAACATTCCATTCCACATTCCATTCCATTCCATTCCACGTTCCATTCCTTTCCATTCAACATTACATTCCACTCCATTCCACATTCCATTCCACATTCCATTCCATTCCACATTCCATTCCACATTCCATTCCATTCCATTCCACGTTTCATTCCACATTCCATTCCATTCCATTACAAATACCATTTGAAATTTCATTCCATTCCATTCAACATTCCATTCCGCATTCCATTCCATTCCATTCCACGTTCCTCTCAAAATTCCATTCCACTCCTTTGCACATTCCATTCCGTTCCACTTTCCTTTCCATTCCATTCCACATTCCATTTCAAATTCCTTTCCATTCCATTCCACATTCCATTCCATTGCATTCCACATTCCATTCCGAATTCCATTCCATCCCATTCCACATTGCATTCCACATTCTAATCAATTCCATTGCACATTCAAATCCATTCAATTCCACGTTCAATTCCGTTTCATTCCACATTGCATTGCATTCCTTTCCACGTTCCATTCCACCTTCCATTCCACTTTCCGTTCCATGTTCCATTCCATTCCAGTTCATATTCCATTCCACATTCCTTTCCATTCCTTTCCACTTTCCATCCACATTCCATTCCAGTCCATTCCACATTCCATTCCATTCCATTCCACATTCCATTCCATTCCATCTCAAATTCCATTCAATTCCATTCCAATCCATTCCATTCCACATTCCATTCCATTCCATTCCACGTTCCATTCAACGATCCATTCTATTCCATTCCACGTTCCATTCCACTTTCCACTCCGCATTCCATTCCACGTTCCATTCCATTCCATTCCACGTTCCATTCTTCCTTCCTTTCCACATTCCATTCCACTCCATTCCACATTTCTTTCCATATTCCGATCCACAATCAATTCCATTCCAATCCACATTCAATTCCATTCCACATTCCATTCTCTTCTGTTCCATTCCATTCCTCATTCCATTCCGCATACCATTCCATTTCTTTCCACATTCAATTCCATGTTCCATTCCTTTCCATTCAACATATCATTCCATTCCATTCCTTTCCAAATTCGATTCCACTCCATTCCACATTTAATTCCATTCCATTCCACATTCCATTCCATTATAATCCACATTCCATTCCATTCCATTTCACATACCATTCCATTCCATTCCATTCCACATTCCATTTCATTCCATTCCACATTCCATTTCATTCCATTCCACATTCCATTCCACGTTCCATTCCACGTTCCATGCCACGTTGCATTCCTAGTTCCCTTCCACGGTCCATTCAACGTTACATTCCACTTTCCATTACTCAATCCATTTCACATTCCATTCCACATTCCTTTACATTGCATTCCACATTGCATTCCCTTCCATTCCACATTCCATTCCTTTCATTCTACATTCCATTCCGCATTCCATTCCACATTCCATCCCATTCCATTCCACTTTCCATTTCCTTCCATTCCACATTCCATTCCACATTCCATTCCATTCCATTCCCCATTCCCTTCCATTCCTTTCCACATTCCATTCCATTCTACATTCCATTCCATTCCACATTCCATTCCACATTCCTGTCTATTGTATTCCACATTCCATACCATTCCCTTTGACATTCCATTCCATTCCATTCCATTCCGTATTCCATTCCACATTCCATTCCTTTCCATTCTGTATTCCATTGCACATTCCTTTTCGCATTCCATTCCGTGTTCCATTCCATGTTCCATTCCATTCCATTCCACATTCCATTGCATTCCGTTCCACATTCCATTCCATTCCGTTCCTAATTCCATTCCATTTCATTCCACATTAAATTCCGTTTCATTCCATTCTACATTCCATTGTATTCCATTTCTCATTCCACTCCATTCCATTCCACATTCCATTCAAATCCACATTCCATTCCATTACATTCCACATTTCATTCCACATTCCATTCCACGTCCTATTCCATTCCATTCCACATTCCATTTCATTCCATTCCACATTCCATTCCACGTCCTATTCCATTCCCTTCCACATTCCATTCCATTCCATTCCACATTCCATACTATTTCATTGCACATTCCATTCTACCTTCCATGCCATTCCATTCAATTTCACATTCCATTCCATTCCATTCCACATTCTTTTCCACATTCCTTTCCATTCCATTCCACATTCCATTCCAGATTCCATTCCATTCCATTCCACTTTCCATTCCACATTCCATTTGATGCCATTTCACATTCCATTCCATTCCATACCATTCCACAGTCCACTCCATTCAATTCCATACGAGTCCACATTCCATTCCATTCAACATTCCATTCCATATTCTACTCCATTCCATTCCATTCCCCATTACATTCCAGTTTACATTCCAATCCATTACTCATTCCATTCCACTTCAAATTCCATTCCACGTTCCATTACATTCCATTCCACATTCCCTTCCACTCCATTCCACATTCCATTCCACATTCCATTCAACATTCCTTTCCATTTCATTCAACGTTCCATTCCAGATTCCATTGCATTCCATACCTTTGCATTCCACATTCCATTTCACATTCCATTAAATTCCATTCCATTGCATTCCACATTGCATTCTACATTCCATTCCATTCCACTCCTAATTCCATTCCATTCCATTCCGCTCCATTCCACTTTCCATTCCATTCCATTACTCATGATATTCCATTCCATTCCACTTTCTCTTCAACATTCCATTCCATTACACTCCACTTTCTATTCTATTCCACATTCCATTCCATTCAGTTCCACATTCCATTGCATTGCATTCCACGTTCCATTCCATTCCATTCCACATTCCCTTCCATTGCACATTCCATTCCACATTCTATTCCATTTCATTCCACGCTGTATTCCATTCTATTTCACGTTCGGTTTCACTTACAATTCCATTCCGATCTAATCAACATTCCATTCCAATCCATTCCACTTACCATTCCCGTCGACATTCCATTCCATTCCACATTCCTTTCCATCCCATTTCACGTTCGATTCCATTCCATTCCACATTCCATTGCATTCCATTCCACATTCCATTCCACAAAACATTCCATTCCATTCCAAATTCATTCGATTCCATTCCATTCCACATTTCATTCCATTCCAGTCCACATTACATTCCATTCTTTGCCACATTCCACTCGATTCCATTCCACATTCCATTCCATTCCATTCCACATTCCACATTCCATCCCACTTTCCATTCAGCATTCAAATCCACGTCCCATTCCATTCCATTCCACGTTCCATTCCAGGTTCCATTCCATTCCATTCCATGTTCCATACCACAATCCATTCCATTCTATTTCACGTTCGCTTTCACTTACAATTCCATTCCGGTCCAATCAACATTCCATTCAAATCCATTCCACTTTCCATTCCAGTCGACATTCCATTCCATTCCACATTCTATTCCATTCCACATTTCATTACAATCCGTTCCATTCCTCTTTCCATTCCATTCCATTCCTCATGTCATTCCTTTCCATTCCACGTTCCTATATTTTCCATTCCACCTTCCATTCCATTCCATTCCACGTTCCATTCCATTCCATTCCACCTTCCTTTGCATTGCATTTTAATTTCCATTCAATTCCATTCCACGTTCCATTCCATTTAATTCCACGTTCCGTTCCATTCCATTCCACATGCCAATCCATTATACTCCACGTTGATTTCCACCATATATTGCATTCTATTCCACGTCCCATTCCATTCCATTCCATTCCACTCCACATTCCATTACATTCCACGTTCCATTACATTCAATTCCACTCAAAGATCCATTCCATTCCATTGCACATTCCATTCCATTCTATTCCATGTTCCACTCCACGTTCCATTCCACGTTCCATTACATTTCACTCCACGTTCCATTCTATGTTCCATTCCACATTCCGTTTCACGTTCCATTCGATTAAATTCCACGTTACATTCCAAATTCTTTTCCATGTTACATTCCATCACATTCCACTTTCCATTGTACTTTCCATTCCACGATCCATTCCATTCTATTCCACCTTCCGTTCTACGTTCCATTCCATATTCCATTCCATTCCACTCCAAATTCCATTGCACATTCCATTCCATTCCATTTCACATTCCATTGCACATTCCAATCCATTATATTCCACATTCCACTCCTTTCCATTCCACTTTCTGTTCCATTCCATTCCAGATTCGATTTCAAGTTCCATTACATTCCATTCCACATTCCCTTCAACATTCCATTCCATTGCCTTCCACCTTCAATTCCACATTCCATTCCATTCCATTACACATTCCATTCCACATTCCACTCTCTTCCATTCCACATTCTATTCCACATTTCACTCCATTCCATTCCACAATCCTTTCATTTCTATTCCACATTCCATTCCATTTCACATTCAATTCCACATTCCATTGCATTCCATTCCACATTCCATTCCACATTCCATTCCATTCCATTCCACATTCCATTCCTTTCATTTCTATTCCACATTCCATTCCATTCCACATTCCATTCCACATTCCATTGCATTCCTTTCCACATTCCAATCCACATTCTATTCCATTCCATTCCATTCCATTCCATTCCACATTCCATTCCACATTCCATTCCATTTCATTCTGTATTCCATTCTTCTCCCTTCCACATTCCTTTCCACATTCCACTCCATTCCATTCCACATTCCTGTCCCCGCCATTCCATTCCACATTCCATTCCATTCTATTCGGCGTTGCATTCCATTCCATTCCACATTCGATTCCAATCCATTCCACATTCTATTCCATTCCATTCCATTCCATTCCACTATCCATTCCATATTCCATTCCATTCGAATTTTCATTCCACTTTCCATTTCACATTCCATTCTATTCCACTTTCCAGTCCACTACATGGTCCAGTCCCCTTTCCATTCCAAGTTCCATTCCACACTCCATTCCATTCTTTACACATTCCATTCCATTCCACAATCCATTTCACTTTGCATTACATTCCACTCCAAATTCCGTTCTACATTCCATTACATTCCATTCCTCATTCCATTCCTTTGCATTCCACTTTCCATTCCATTTCACTCTGCATTCCATTCCGTTCCAGAATTCCATTCAAAGATCCATTCCACATTCCGTTCCAGGTTCCATTCCACGTTCAATTCCATTCCATTCCACTCTCCATTCCAAATTCCATTCCATTCCATTCCACATTCCATTCTATTAAATTCCACATTCCATTCCATTCTATTTCACATTCCATGCCAGATTACACTCCACATTCCATTCCACATTCCATTCCATTCCACATTCCATTCTATTAAATTCCACATTCCATTCCATTCTATTTCACATTCCATGCCAGATTACACTCCACATTCCATTCCACATTTCATTCCATTCCATGTTCCATTCCTCATTCCATTCAACATTCCATTCCACATTCCATTCCACGTTCCATTCCAATTTCAATTCCATTTTCAATTCCATTCCAATCCACATTCCATTCCATTCCATTACACATTCCATTCCATTGCATTAAACATTTCATTCCACATTCCTTTCCGTTCGATTCCCCATTCCATTCCACATTCCATTCCATTCTATTCCATATTCCATTCCACATTCCTTTCCACATTTCATTCCTCATTCCTTTCCATTCCATTCCACATTCCATTCCCTTATATTCCACTTTCTATTCCACATTGCATTCCATTCCATTCCATATTCCTTTCCACATTCCAATACATTCCATTCCACATTCCTTTCCACATGCCTTTCATTTCCATTCCCCATTCCATTCTATTCCACATTCCATTCCACATTCCATTCAATGGTATTTCACATTCCAATCAACTTTCCATTCCATTCCATTCCTCATTCCATTCCACATTCCATTCCATTCCTCCCCACATTGCATTCCTTATTATATTCCATTCCATTCCACATTACATAACATTCCAATCCATTTCATTCGGCATTCCATTCCACTCCTGTCCACATTCCATTCCACTTTCCATTCCACTCCTTTCCACATTCCATTCCACTTTCCATTCCATTCCATTCCACATTCATTTCCATTCCATTCCACATTCCATTCTATTCCATTCCTCTTTCCATTCCATTCCATTCGTTATTCCCCTCCATTCCATTCCACATTCCATTCCAATCCATTGCACATTCTATTCCATTGCATTCCATTCCACAGTCCATTCCACATTCCATTCCATTCCGCTTTCCATTCCACTTTCCATTCCACATTCCTTTCCATTCAATGTTCCCGTCCACTTTCCATTCCACGTTCCATGCCGCATTCCATTCCATTCCATTCCACATTCCATTGCCCATTCCATTCCATTAGTTTAAACATTCCATTCCATTCCCTTCCATTCCATTTTCCATTCCATTCCATCCCATATTCCATTCAATTCCATTTTACATTCCATTCCATTCCATTCCAAATTCCATTCCACATGCCACTCCACTCCATTTCACATTCCATGAAATTCCATTGAAATCGTTTCCAAATTTTCTTCCCATTCCATTGCGCTTTCCTGTCCAAGTTCCATTCAATGTTTCGTTCCACTTTCCATTCCACGTTCCATTCCACATTTCTTTTCATTCTACTTCATATTCCATTCCACATTCCATTCCATTCCATTCCACATTCCATTCCACATTGCATTCCTTTCCATTCCACATTCCATTACATTATATTCCACATTGCTTTCCACATCGCATTCCTTTCCATTTCACATTCCATTCCACATTCCATTACACTTTCCTTTCCTCATTCCATTCCATGCCATTCCACATTCCATTCCATTGCATTCCACATTCTATTCTACTCCATTCCACATTTCATTCCCTTCCATTCCATTCCAAATTCCATTCCATTCCATTCCATTCCAAATTCCATTCCACTCCATTCCATTCCAGATTCAATTCCATTCCACATTCCATTCCACTCCATTCCACGTTCCATTCCACATACCATTCCATTCCATTCCATATTCCATTCCATTCCAGTCCACATTCCATTCCATTGCATTCCACATTGCATTCCATTCCATTCCATATTCCATTCCACATTCCATTGCATTCCACATTCCATTAAATTCCATTCCACATTGCATTGCATTCCATTCCATATTCCATTCCACATTCCATTCCATTCCATATTCCATTCCATTCCATTCCACATTCCATTCCATTCGGTTCCACATTCCATTCCATTACATTACACATTCCATTCCACATTCCATTCCAGCCCATTCCATATTGCATTCGATTCCATTCAACATTCCATTTCACATTCCATTCCGTTCCATTCTATATTCAATTCGACATTGCATTCCATTGCATTCCAAATTCCATTCCATTCCGTTCCACATTCCATTCCATTCGATTCCACATACCATTCCACATCGCATTCTTTTCCATTCCACATTCCAATGCATTCCATTCCACATTCCTTTGTATGTCGCATTACTGTCCATTCCACATTCCATTCCACATTCCATTACACGTTCCTTTCCTCAACCCATTCCATTCCATTCCACATTCCATTCCAGTGCATTCCACATTCCATTCCACATTCCATTCCATTTCATTCCACATTCCATTCCACATTGCATTCCATTCCATTCCACATTCCATTCCATTCTGTTCCACATTCCATTCCATTCCAGTTAATATTCCATTGTATTCTTTTCCATATTCCATTCCTTTCCATTACACTTTCCATTCCACTCCATTCCTCATTCCATTCCACATTCAATTCCCTTCCATTCCATTCAAAATTCCATTCCATTCCATTCCATTCCAAATTCCTTTCCATTCCAGTTTCCAATCCATTCCATTCCACATTCTGATCCATTCCATTCCACGTCCCATTCCATTCTGTTCCAGCTTCCTTTCCATTCCACACTGAATTCCATTCCTTTCCGCATTCCATTACATACCACGTTCCTTTTCACATTCCATTCCACGTTCCATTCTACATACCGTTCCATTCCATTGTACATACCATTCCACATTCTATTCAATTCCATTCCATATTCCTTAAAATTGCATTCCATTCCATTCCGCATTCCATTCTATTCCATTCCACATCCCATTCCATTCCATTCCACATTACATTCCACATTCCATTCAATTCCATTCCACATTCCAATCCATTCTATTCCACATTACATACCACTTTAAATTCCATTCCTTTCCTCATTCCATTCCACATTCCATTCCATTCCACATTCTTTCCATTCCATTCCACATTCCATATTCCATTCCATTCCACACGACTTTCCTTTCCATTCCATTCCACCTTCCATTCCACATTCCATTCCACCTCACATTCCGTTCAATTCCACTTTCTATTCCACATTCCATTCCACATTCTATTCCATTCCATTCTGTTCAACATTCCTTTCCATTCCAGTTAATATTCCATTCCATTCCATTCCACTTTCCATACCACATTCCATTCCATTTGTTTCTACTTTCCATTCCATGTTCCCTTACATTCCATTCCACATTCCATTCCTCATTCCATTCCGTTCCATTCCACATTCCATTACACATTCCCTTAGATTCCACATTCCTTTCCATTCCATTCCACATTCCTTTTCACTCCATTCCAGACTGCATTCCATTGTATTCCATATTCCATTGCATTCCATTCCAATTGCACTTCATTCCACATTCCATTACATTACATTAAACGTTCCATTCCACATTTTATTCTTCGTTCCAATGCATTCCATTCCACATTCCATTCCATTTCATTCCACTTTCCATTCCATTCCACATTCCGTTCCATTCCATTACACATTGCATTCCATTCCATTCCACATTCCATTCCATTCAAAGTACCATTTAACATTCCATTCCAATTTCTATTAAACGTTCCATTCAACATTCCATTCCATTCCATTCCTCATACCGTTCCACATTCAATTCCATTGCATTCTGTTCCACTCCACATTCCATTCCATTCCATTCCACATTCCATTCCATTCCACATTACATTCCACATTCTATTCAATTCTATTCCACATTCCAGTCCATTCTATTCCACATTCCATACCACTTTCAATTCCATTCATTTCCACATTCCATTCCACATTCCTTTCCATTCCGCATTCTTTCCGTTCCATTCCACATTCCATATTCCATTCCATTCCACACCAACATTCCATTCCATTGCATTCCACCTTCCATTCCACACTCCATTCCATTCCACTCCACTTTCCATTCCACATCACATTCCATTCAATTCCACATTCTTTTACACTTTCCATTCCACATTCCATTCTATATTCCATTCCATTCGATTCTCTTCCACATTCCATTCTATTCCAGTTAACAGTCCATTCCATTCCATTACACTTTCCATTCCACATTCCATTCCATTTCATTCTACCTTCCATTCCACATTCCATTCCATTCCAATCCATATTCCATTCCATTCCAATCCATATTCCATTCCATTCCATTCCAAATTCCATTCCATTCCATTCCACAATATATTCCACTTTCCTTTCCATGTTCCATTCCACTTTCCATTCCACTTTCCACTCCACGTTCCATTCCATTCCACATTCCATTCCATTCCTTTCCACATTCCATTACATAATCCATTCCATATTCCTTTCCATTCCATACTACAGTCCATTCCTTTACATTATACATTAAATTCCAAATCCATTCCACATTCCGTTCCACATTCCATTTCATTCCATTCCTTCCCATATTCCATTCCACATTCCAATCCGTTCCATTCCACATTCCATTCCACATTCCATTCCGTTCCATTCCACATTGTATTACCCATTCCATTCCATTCCACATTCCTTTCCATTCCGTTCCACATTCTTCTTCACTCCATTCCAGATTGCATTCCATTGTATTCCATATTCAATTGCATTCCATTCCACATTGCATTCCATTCCACATTCCATTCCATTACATTAAACGTTCCATTCCACATTATATTATTCGTTCCATTGCATTCCATTCCGAATTCCATTCCATTCCATTCCACTTTCCATTCCATTTCATTCCACTTTCCATTTCTTTCCACATTCCGTTGCATTCCATTCCACATTGCATTCCATTCCATTCCACATTCCATTCCGTTCCACGTAACATTTCACTTTCCATTCCACTTTCTATTCCTCGTTCCGTTCCACATTCCATTCTATTCCATTCCACATACCACACCACATTTCATTTCATTGCATTCCGGTCCACTCTACATTCCATTCCATTCCACAATCGATTCCATTCCATTCCACATTCCATTCCACTCCATTCCACATTCCATTCCACTTTTCATTCGATTCAATTCCACATTCAATTCCACATTCCATTAAACATTCCATTCCACATTCCATTCCATTCCATTCCACATTTCAGTCCATTCCATTCCTCATTCCATTCCACCTTCCATTCCACTCAACAATTCATTCCACATTCCATTCGATTTAATTCCAAATTCCATTCCATTCCATTCCACATTCCATTCCACATTCCATTCCATTCCATTCTAGATTCTATTCCATTCCTCCATTCCACATTCCATTCCATTACTCCATTCCACCTTCCATTCCATTCCATTCACATTCCATTACACTTTCCATTCTGTTCCACTCTTTATTCCATTCCATATCTTATGTTTTACCACATTCTATTCCATTCCATTCCATTCCATTTCACATTGCATTCCATTGCATTCCACAATCCATTCCACATTCCCTTCGATTCCATTTCACATTCCATTCCATTCCACATTCTATTCGAAATTACATTCGATTCCATTCGACATTCCATTCCTCAATGCATTCCATTAAATTCCTCATTCTATTATACATTCCATTCCATTCAGTGCCACATTGCATTTCATATTCCATTTCAAATTCCATTCCACATTCCTTTCCATTCCATTGCATTCCACATTCCTTTCCATTCCATTCCACATTCCATTCCAATCCATTCAATATTCTATGCCTTTCCTTTCTAATTTACATTCCATTCCATTCCATTCCACATTCCATTCCACATTGCATTACATTCAATTCCATATTCCATTCCATTCCATCGCATATACCATTCCGTTCCTTTCCACATTTCATTCCCTTCCATTCCATTCCACATTCCTTTGCATTCCTTTCCACATTCCATTCCATTCCATTCCACAGTGCATTCCATTCCATTAAAAATTCCATTCCATTCTATTCCAAATTCCTTCCCATTCCATTCCACATTAAATTCCATTCCATTCCACCTTCCTTTCCATTGCATTCCACGTTCCATTGCACATTACATTTCACATTCCATTCCATTCCATTTCACATTCCATTCCATTCCACTCCAAATTACTTTCCATTCCATTCCATTCCACTCCAAATTCCTTTCCATTCCATTCCACATTCCATTTCATTGAATTCAATCCCATTCCACATTCCATAACAAACCACGTTCCATTCCACATTCCATTCCACATTCCATTCAACGTTCCACTCTACATTACATTCCATTCCATTCCACATACCATTCCACATTCCATTCAATTCCATTCCACATTAAATTCCACGTTCCAATCGACATTCCAATCCATTCCATTCCATATCCCATTCCATTCTACCTCACATTCCATTCCATTCCATATTCCAATCCACATTCCATTCCATTCCATTCTACATTCCTTTCCATTCTATTACATATTCCATACCACTATCCATTCCATTCCATTCCACATTCCACTCCACGTTCTTCCATTGCATTCCACATTACATATTCCATTCTAATCCATTCCACATTCTATTACATTCCATTCCACATTCCATTCCATTCTGTTCCGCCTTCCATTCCACATTCCATTGCATTCCATTTCTCATTGTATTATATACCATTCCATTCCACTTCCATTCCATTCCATTCCACATTCCATTCCATTCCATTCCACATTGCAATGCATTCCATTCCATTCCATTCCACATTCCATTCCACATTCCACGTTGCATTCCACATTCAATTCCATTCCATTCCACCTTCCTTTCCACATTCCTTTCCATTCCATTCTACTTTGCATTCCACGTGACATTCCGTTCCATTCCACATTCCTTTCCACCTTCCATTCCATTCCATTCCACTCCATATTCCATTACATTCCACAGAATGGAATGTGGAAAGGAATGTGAAATGGAATGGAATCCATTTCACATTCAATTTCATTCCATATTACATTCGATTCCATTCCATTACACATAATATTCGACTTTCCATTTCATGGAAAGGAACGGAATGGAATATGGAATCTAACGTGGAATGGAATGGAATGGAACGTGGAATGGATCGTGGGATGGATCCTCTAATGTAACTAGAATGGTATTTTGAATGGAATGGAATGCTATGTATAATTGAAGGTAGAATGGAACGTGGAATGGAATGGAATGGGACGTGCAATTGAATGTGGAATGGAATGTGAAAAGTAATGGAATGGAATGTGGAATGGAATGGAATCGAATGCAGTGCGGAATGTGGAATGGAATGGAAAGGAATATGGAATGCAATGTGGTATGGGATGTGGAATGGAATGTAATGGGATGGGGAATGGACACTGGAATGGAATGGAATGGAATGTGAAAGTGAATTTGGAATGGAATATGGAATGGAAAGTGGAAGAGAATGTGGAATGGAATCTGGAATGGAATGTGGAATGTAACTTGCAATGGAATGTGGAATGGATCTTGGAATGGAATGGAATAGCATGTGGAATGGAACGTGTAATGGAGTGGAATCGAACATGGAATGGAATGTGGAATGGAAAGTGGAATGGTATGTGGAATGTAACGTGGAATAGAATGTGCAGTGAAATGTGGAATGGAACGTGGATTGGAATGTGGAATGCAATGTGAAATGGACGTGGAATGGATTGGAATTGAATGTGGAATGGAACTTGGAATGGAATAGAATGGAAATTGGAATGGAACGTGGAAAGTAATGTGGAATGGAACTTGGAATGTAAAGTAAAATAGAATGTGGAATCGAACGTGGAATGCAGAGAAATGGAACGTGGAATGGAATGTCGAATGGAACGTTCAATGGAATGGAAAGCAAAGTGGAAAGGAAAGTACAATGGAATGTGGAATTGAGCGTGCAATCGAATGGAATGGATAGTGGAATGGAAACTGGAAAGGAATGAAAAGGAATGACGAATGGAATGTTGAATGAAATGTGGAATGGAATTGAATGGAATGTGAAAAGGAATGTGGAATGGAATGCGGAATGGAATGGAATGGACTAAGGAATGAAATGTGGAATGGAATGTGGAATGGAATGGAAAGGAGTGGAATGTGGAAAGGAATGTGGAATGGAATGTGGAATGGAATGGAATGGAATGTGGAATGGAATGGAATGGAATGTGGAATGGAATGTGGAATGGAACGTGGAATGGAATGGAATGGAACGGAATGGATTGTAGAATGGAATGTGCAATGGAATGTGGAATGGAACGTGAAATGGAACGGAATGGAACGTGGAATGGGATGGAATGGAATGTTGAATGTAACGTGGAATGGAATGTAATGAAACTTGGAGTACCACATGCAATGGAACGTGGAATGGAAAGTGGAATGGAAACTGGAATGGAATGTGCAATGTAAAGTGGAATGAAACGTGGTATGGAAAGGAATGTAAACTGGAGTAGAACGTGGAATGGAATGGAAAGGAAATTTACTGCAACGTGGAACTGACTGCAGAATGGAACGTGAAATGGAATGTGGAATGGAATGGAATGTGGAATGGAATGGAATGGAAAGTGGAATGGAACGTGGAATGGAATGTGGAATGGAATGTGGAATGGAATGTACTATGGAATGGAATGTGAAATGGAATGTGGAATGCAACGGAATGGAACGTGGAAAGGAATGTGGAAAGGAATGTGGAATGGAAAGTGGAATGGAATGGCATGGAATGAGGAAAGGAATGTAGAATGAAAAGGAATAAAATGTGGAAAGGAATCTGGAATGGAATGGAATGGAATGTGGAAGCGAAAGGGGAAATGAATGTGGAATGGAATGGAATGGAATGTGGAATGGAATGTGGAATGGAATGGAATGGAATGAGGAAGGAAATGTGGAATGGAATATGGATTGCAATGTGGAATGAAATGCAATGGAATGTAGAATGGAATATGGAATGGAATGGATTGGAATGTCTAATGAAATGTGCGATGGAATGGAATGTGGAATGCAAAGTGGAATAACATGTGGAATTGAATGGAATGGAATTTTGAATGAAATGTGGAATGGAATGGAATGGAATGTGGAAGGGAATGTGGAGTGGAATGTGGAGTGGAATGTGGTATGTAATGTGGAATAGAATGTGGAATGGAATGAAATGGAATCTGGAATGGAATGTGGAATGGTATGGAATGGAATGTGGACTGGAATGTGGAGTGTCATGTGGAATAGAATGGAAAGGAATGTTGAATGGAATGTGGAACGGAACGTTTTATGGAACGGAAAGGAATGTGGAATGCAATGTGCAATGGGATGTGGAATGGATCGTGGAATGGAAAGGAATGGAATGTGGAATGGAACGTGGAATGGAATGCAGTGGAATGTGGAATGGAACGTGGAATGGAATGCAGTGGAATGTGGACTGTAATGTAGAGTGGCATGTGGAGTACAATGGAATGTAATGTGGAATGGAATGTGGAATGGAACGCGTTATGGAACTGAATGGAATGTGGAATGCAATGTGCAATGGAATGTCGAATATAATTTGGAATGGAATGGAAAGGAATTCAGAATGGAATAGAATGGAATGGATTGGAAAGGAATGGAATGGAAAGGAATGTGGAAAGGAAGGGAATGGAACGTGGAATGGAGTGGAATGGATTTAAATGTGGAATGGAATGCAATCTAATGTAGAATGGAAAGGAATGGAATGTGAATTGGAATGAAATTTTATGGAATGTGGAATGGAAAGGAATGCAATGTGGGATGGAATGCAATGGTATAGAATGTGGAATGGAATGGAATGGAATGTGGAAGGGAATGGAATGGAAGGAGGAATTGAATGGAATGGAATGTGGAATTTAATGGAGTGGATTGGAATGTGGAATGGAATGGAATGGAATGGAAACCGGAATTGAATTGAATGGAATGTGGAATGGAATGGAATGGAATGCTATGGAATGTGAAATGGATAGGAATGGAATGTGGAATAAGAATGGAATGGTATGGAATGTGGAATGGAATGGAATGGAATGGAATGGTATGTGGAATGGAATAGAATGGAATGTGGAATGGAATGGATTCGAATTTGGAATCGTGGAATGGAATGGAATGGAATGTGGATTGGAAATGAATTTAATATGAATGCGGAATGGAATGGAACGCAATGTGGAATGGAAAGGAATGGAATGGAATGTGGAATTGAACGGAAGAGAATGTTGAATGGAATGGAATGGAATGTGAAATGAAAAACGGGACGTGGAATGGAATGTGGAATGGAATATGGAATGGAACGTGTTATGTAATGGAATGCGGAATGGTATGCAATTGAATGTTGAATATAATAGGAGGTGGAATGGAATGGCATGGGATGTGGAATAGAATGTGGAATGGAATGGAATGGAATGTGGAATGGAATGGAATGGAATGAGTAAAGGAAAATGTAATGGAACGTGTAATGGAATGTGGAATGGAATGGAATGTTGAATGGAATAGGGAATGGAATGTAGAATGGAATGTGCAATGAAATGTGGAATGAAATGTGCAATGGAATGTGGAATGAAAACGAATGGAATGTGGAATGGAAAGGAAAGGAATGTGGAATGGAATGTGGAATTTAATGCAATGTGGAATGGAATGTGGAATGGAATGTGGAAGGAAATGTGGAACGGAATGCAGAATGGAATGTGGAATGGAATATGGAAAGAAATGTGAAATGGAATGTGGAATGAAACGGAATGTAATGTGGAATGGAACGGAATGGAATGCCACGTTCCTTTCCATTCCATTCCACACTGCGTTCCATTCCATTTCAAATTCCATTCCACATTCCATTCCACATTCCATTCCACATTCCATTCCATTCCATTCCACATTCCATTCCATTCCATTCCACAGAGCACTCCACACTCCATTCCATTACACATTCCTTTCCATTCCATTGTACTTTCCATTCCAAATCACATTCCATTGAATTCCACATTCTATTCCACATTCCATTTCACATTCCATTCCTTTCCATTCCATTCCACATTCCATTCCTTCCCAGTCGACATTCAATTCCATTCCATTCAAAATTGGATTCCATTCCATTCCACATTCCATTCCATTCCATATTACATTACATTACATTCCACATTCCATTCCACATTGCATTCCTTTCCATAACACATTCCATTCCATTCCTTTCCAAATTCCTTTCAATGTCGCATTCCTTTCAATTCCACATTCCATTACACGTTCCATTACATTTTCCTTTACTCATTCCATTCCATTCCATTCCACATTCCATTCCATTCCATTCCACATTCTATTCCACATCCCATGCCATTCCATTCCACCTCCTATTATATTCAACATTCCATTGCATACCATTCCGCATTCCATTACATAACACGTTCCATTCCATATTCCATTCCACATTCCATTCCACGTCCCGTTTTTCATTCCATTCCATTCCATTCCAGATACCATTCCACATTCCATTGAATTCCATTCCACATTCCATGCCACGTTCCATTCCACATTCCATTCCATTACATTCCACATTCCATTCCATTCCATTCCATTCCATTCCACATTCCATTACATTCTACTCCACATTCCTTTCCATTCTTTCCATTCCTTTCCAATTTCCATTGCATTCCTTTCCACATTCAATTCCATTCCATTTCACAATGCATTCCATTCCATTCCAAATTCTATTCCATTCCATTCCACATTCCATTCCATTCCTTTCCACATTCCATTCCATTCAATTCCATTTTCTTTTCCATTCCATTCGACATTCCATTCGACATTCCATTCCACATTCCATTCCATTAAATTCCACTTTCCCTTCCATTGCAGTCCACATTCCATTCCATTCAATTCCACATTCCATTACATTGCATACTATTCAATTCCACATTCCATTCCACATTCCATTCCACGTTCCATTCTATTTTCCGATACATTCCATTCCACATTCCATTCCACATTCCATTTAATTCCATTCCACATTCCTTTCCAGGTTCCATTCCACATACCAATCCATTCCATTCCACATACCATTGCATTGCAATCCACATTCCATTCCATTCCGTTCCACATTTCATATTCCATTCCATTCCATTCCACATTCCATTCCATTCCATTCCACGTTCCATTTCATTGCATTTCACCTTCTATTACACATTCCATTCCATTCCACTGCATTCCATTCCATTCCACTTTCCATTCCATTCCATTCCACATTACATTTCATTTCTTTCCACATTCCTTTCCATTCCACATTCCATTCCATTCCATTCCACATTGCGTTCCATTCCATAACACATACGATTCCACATTCCGTTCCATTGCACGTATCATTCCATTCCACGTTCCATTCCACATTCCATTCCATTCCATTCCACATACCATTGCACATTCCATTCCATTGAATTCCACTTCACTCCACATTCCATTCCATTCCATTCCACATTCCAGTTGATTCCATTCCACATTCCAGTACATTCCATTCCACATTCCATTCCATTGCATTACACATTCCGTTCGATTCCATTCCACATTCCATTCCATTCCATTCCGCATTTCATTCCACATTCCATTATATTCAATTCCACATTCCATTCCATTTCATTCCACTTTCCATTCGACATTCCATTCCACATTCCATTCCATTCCATTCCAAATTCCATTCCATTCCATTCCACATTCCATTCCATTCCATTCCTCATTCCATTCCACATTCCATTCAATTCAGTTCCACATTCCATTCCATTCAATTCCACATTCCATTCCACATTCCATTACGAATTATTTTTCTTTCAATTCCACATTCCATTCCATTCCTCCATTCTACATTCCAAACCATTCCTCCTTTCCAACTTCCATTCCATTCCATTCCACATTCCATTCCATTCCATTCCTTATTCCATTCCACCTTACATTGTATTCCGAATTCTATTCCTTTCCATGCCATTCCATTCCACATTCCATTTCATTGCATTTCACATTCCATTCCACATTCCATTCCACTCCATTCCACATTCCATTCCACATTCCAGTCCATATTCCCTTCCATTCCATACCACATTCCATTTCATTCCATCCCACATTAAATTCAAAATCCATTCCAGCATCCATTCCATATACCATTCCATTCCATAACCTTCAACATTCCATTCCACATTGCATTCTATTCCATTCCACATTCCATTCCACATTCCACTCCATTCCATTCCACATTCCATTCCATTCCATTCCACATTCCATTACATTTCATTCGAGACTGCATTCCATTCTATTCCATATTCCATTTCATTCCATTCCACATTGCATTCCATTCCGCATTGCATTCCATTCCATTAAACGTTGCATTCCACATTCCATTCCTCGTTCCATTGCATTCTGTTCCGCATTCCATTCCATTCCATTCCACATTCCATTCCATTGCATTCCACAGTCCATTCCATTCCACATTCCATTCCATTCCATTCCAAATTCCATTCCCTTCCATTCCACATTCCATTCCAAATTCCATTCCTTTCCATTCCACATTCCATTGCATTATATCCCACATTCTATTCCATTCCATTCCATTCCGTTCCATTCCACATTCCATTCCATTCCATTCCAGCTTCCATTCCATTCCATTTCACATTGCATTCCATTCCATTCCACGTTCCATTCCACGTTCCATTACACTTTGAA
Source organism: Pongo abelii (assembly GCF_028885655.2). Taxonomy (NCBI): domain Eukaryota; kingdom Metazoa; phylum Chordata; class Mammalia; order Primates; family Hominidae; genus Pongo; species Pongo abelii. The sequence continues at coordinate 7,299,914 of NC_071999.2, forward strand.
CTCCACTTTCCATTCCTTTCCATTCCACGTTACATTCCACGTTCCATTCCACAATCTATTCCATTGCATTCCACATTCCATTCCATTCCTATCCATTTCACTTTACATTCCATTCCAATCCATTTCACATTCCATTCCACATTCTATTCAATTCCATTCCCCATTCCATTCCATTCCATTCCTTTCCATTATTTTCCTTTCCACATTCCATTCCTTTCCATTCCATTCCACATGCCATTCCATTCCACATTCCGCATTCCATTCCATTCTATTCCATTCTACATTCCATTCGACTTTCCATTCCATTCCACATGCCATTCCATTCCACATTCCGCATTCCATTCCATTCTATTCCATTCTACATTCCATTCGACTTTCCATTCAACAATTCATTCAACATTTCATTCCATTCATTGTTCCATTAGACATTCCATTCCACATTCCATTACATTCCACTTCCCATTTGACATTCCATTCCACGTTCCTTTCCACATACCATTCCATTCCATAACACGTTGCATTCCACATTCCATTCTATTCCATTCCACATTCCCTTCCACATACCATTTCTTTCCATTCCGCCTTCCATTCCACTTTCCATTCCATTCCATTACACATTCCATTCCACATTATATTCCTTTCCATTCCGTTCAACATTCCAGTCCTTTCCAGTCCACATTCCATTCCATTCCATTCCACATTGCATTACATTTCATTCTATATTCCATTCGACATTCCGTTCCACATTCCAATCAATTCTATACAAATTCCATTTCATTACACACCCCATTCCATTCCATTCCACATTCCGTTCCACGTTGTAATCAATTCCATTTCACATTCCCTTCCATTCCATTCCACATTCCATACCACATTCCATTCCATTCCAATACACATTCCATTCCACATTCCATTCTATCTCATTCCATATTACATTCCATTCCATTCCACATTCCACTTCACATTCCATCACATTCCATTCCACTTTCCATTCCACATTGCATGCCTTTCCATTCCGGATTCCTTTCCTTTATATTCCACATTGCTTTCCACGTCGCATTCCTTTCCATTCCACATTCCATTCCACATTCCACTACACTTTCCTTTCCTCATTCCATTCCATTCCATTCCACTTTCCATTCCATTCCACATTCTATTCCACTCCATTCCACATTTCATTCCCTTCCATTCCATTCCAAATTCCATTCCATTCCATTCCATTCCAAATTCCATTCCTTTTCATTCTACATTCCATTCCACATTGCATTCTATTCCATTCCAAAATGCATTCCATTCCAGTTAGCATTCCATTCCATTCCATTCCACATACCTTTCCACATCGCATTCCTTTCCATTCCACATTCCATTCCTCATTCCATTACACGTTCCTTTCCTCATTCCATTCCTTTCAATTCCACATTCCATTCCATTCCATTCCACATTCCATTCCATTCCAGTTAACATTCCATTCCATTCCTTTCCACATTCCATTCCATTGCATTCCACTTTCCATTCCATTCCATTCCTCCTTCCATTCCACATTCAATTCCCTTCCATTCCATTCAAAATTCCATTCCATTCCATTGCATTCGAAATTCCTTTCCATTCCAGGTTCCAATCCATTCCATTCCAAATTCTGATCCATTCCATTCCACATCCCATTCCATTCCAGTCCACCTTCCATTCCATTCCACCTTCCATTCCATTCCACATTGAATTCCATTCCATTCCTCATTCCATTCCAAACCACGTTCCATTCCACATTCCATTCCACGTTCCATTCTACATACCATTCCATTCCATTCCACATACCATTCCACATTCCAGTCAATAACTTCCCACATTGTATACCACGTTCCATTCCATATTGCAATACATTCCATTCCACATCCCATTCCATTCCACTCCACATTCCTTTCCATTCCACATTACATTCCACATTCCTTTTAATTCCATTTCACATTGCAATCAATTCTATTCCACATTCCATACCATTTTAAATTCCATTCCTTTCCACATTCCATTCCATATTCCATTCCATTCCACATTCTTGCCATTCTATTCCACATCCCATATTCCATTCCATTCCACACCACATTCCATTCCATTCCATTCCACCTTCCATTCCACATTTCATTCCATTCCATTCCTCATTGCATTCCATTCCATTCCACATTGCATTCCATTCCTTTCCCTATTCCATTCTACATTGCTTTCCATTCCGCATTCCATTACGTTCCATGCTACATTCCATACCATTCCATTCCATTCCACCTTCCATTTCATTTCATTCAGCATTTAATTCCATTCCAGCATTCCATTCAGCATTCCATTCCAAATTCCATTCCATTCCACTCAACTTTCCATTCCATTCCACTGCACATTCCATTCCATTCCATTCCATTCCATTCCACAATCCATTCCACATTCCATTCCATTCCACTGCACATTCCATTCCATTCCATTCCATTCCACAATCCATTCCACATTCCATTCCATTCCATTCCACATTGCATTCCATTCGTTACACATTCCATTCCATTCCACATTCCATTCCATGTTGCATTCCATTCCACTCCAAATAACATTCTCCATTCCATTCCATTCCATTCCTTTCCATTCCACTTTCCATTCCACTTTCCATTCCATTTCGCTCGGCATTCCATTCCATTCCAGCATTCCATTCAAAGTTCCATTCCACATTCCGTTCCAGGTTCCATTCCACGTTCCATTCCATTCCATAACACTCTCCATTCCAAATTCCATTCCATTCCCTTCCACATTCCATTCCATTCCAATCCACGTTAAATTCCACATTCCATTCCATTCTATTAAACATTCCATGCCAGATTACATTCCACTGTCCATTCCACATTGCATTCCATTCCACGTTCCATTCCACATTCCATTCCACATTTCATTCCATTCCACGTTCCATTTCTCATTCCATTCAACATTCCATTCCACATTCCATTCCATGTTCCATTCCAATTTCAATTCCATATTCAATTGCATTCCAATCCACATTCCATTCCATTCCATTCCACATTCCATTCCATTACATTAAACATTTCCTTCCACATTCCTTTCCGTTCCATTCCCCATTCCATTAAACATTCCATTCCATTCTATTCCATATTCCATTCCACATTCCTTTCCACATTCCATTCCACTTTCCATTCCACATTGCATTCCATTCCATTTGACATTCCATTCCACCTCAAATTCCTTTCAATTCCACATTCTATTCCACATTCCATTCCACATTCCATTCCATTCCATTCTGTTCAACATTCTATTCCATTCCAGTTAACATTAAATTCCATTCCATTCCACATTCCATTCCACATTGCATTCCATTTCTTTCTACTTCCATTCCATGTTCCATTACATTCCATTCAACATTCCATTCCACATTCTATTTCATTCCATTCCAATCCATATTCCATTCCATTCCAATCCATATTCCATTCCATTCCATTCCGAATTCCATTCCATTCCATTCCACAATATATTCCACTTTCCTTTCCATATTGCATTCCACTTTCCATTCCACTTTCCACTCCACATTCCATTCCTTTCCATTCCACATTGAATTCCCTTGCATTCCACATTCCATTTCATATTCCATTCCATATTCCTTTCCATTTCATCCCACATTCCATTCTATTCCATTCCACATTAAATTCCAAATCCATTCCACATTGCTTTGAACGTTCCATTCCATTCCATTCCTTCCCACATTCCATTCCACTTTCCATTCCTCATTCCATTCCGTTCCATTCCACATTCCTTTACACATTCCCTTCCATTCCACATTCCCTTCCATTCCATTCCACGTTCCTTTTCACTCCATTCCAGACTGCATTCCATTGTTTTCTGTATTCCATTGCATTCTATCCCACATTGCATTCCATTCCACATTCCATTAAATTACATTAAATGTTCCTTTCCACATTATATTCTTCATTCCATTGCATTCCATTCCGCCATCCATTCCATTCCATTCTAAATTCCATTCCATTTCATTCCACTTTCCATTCCATTCCACATTCCGTTTCATTCCATTCCACATTTCATTCCATTCCATTACACATTCCATTCCCATTCCATTCCACATTCCCTTCCATTCCACATTCCATTTCACATTCCATTCCATTGTGCATTCCATTCCATTCCATTCCACATTCCATTCCACGTTCCATTGGATGATCCATTGAATGTTCCAATCCATTCCATTCCATGATCCATTCCATTTCATGTCACGTTCCATTTCATTAGATTCCATTCCATTCCACATTCCATTCAACATTCCATTCCGTTACATTCCACATTCCATTCCACATTCCATTCCATATTCCATTCCATTCCATTCCACATACCATTCTGCATTACTTCCCATTGCATTCCGATCCACTCCACATTCCATTCCATTCCATTCCACCTTCCATTCCACTCCACTGCATATTCCATTCCATTCCACATTACATTTCACATTCCATTCAATTCCATTCCTCATTCCAATCCATTCTATTCCACATTCTATAGCACTTTCAATTCCATTCCTTTCCACATCCCATTCCACATTCCTTTCCATTCCACATTCTTTCCATTCCATTCCACATTCCATATTCCATTCCATTCCACACCACTTTCCATTCCATTGCATTCCACCTTCCATTCCACATTCCATTCCATTGCATTCGAATTTCCATTCCACATCACATTCCATTCAATTCCACATTCTATTCCACATTGCATTCCACATTCCATTCCATTCCATTCCACTCTTTTGCACATTCCATTCCATTCCAGTTAACATTCCATTCCATTCCAATCCACTTTCCATTCCACTTTCCTTTCCATTTCATTCTAATTTCCATTCCACTTTCCATTACATTCCATTCAACATTCCCTTCCACATTCCATTCCATTCCAATCCATATTCCATACCATTCCCATCCATATTCCATTCCATTCCATTCCAAATTCCATTACATTCCATTCCACAGTATATTCCACATTCTTTTCCATATTGCATTCCACTTTCCATTCCACTTTCCACTCCACGTTCCATTCCATTCCACATTCCTTTCCATTCCATTCCACATACCATTCCATTCCTTTCCACATTCCATTTCATAATCCATTCCATATTCCTTTCCATTCCATACCACATTCCATTCCTTTCCATTCCACATTATATTTGAAAGCCATTCCACATTCCGTTCCACATTCCATTTCATTCCATTCCTTCCCACATTCCATTCCACATTCCATTCCATTCCATTCCACATTCCATTCCACATTCCATTCCGTTCCATTCCACATTCCATTATCCATTCCGTTCCATTCCACATTCCCTTCCTTTCCGTTCCTCATTCCTTTTCACTCCATTCCAGACTGCATTCCATTGTATTCCATATTCCATTACATTACATTCCACATTGCATTCCATTCTGCATTCCATTCCATTACATTAAACGTTCCATCCCACATTATATTCTTCGATCCATTCCTTTCCATTCCGCATTCCATTCCATTCCATTCCATATTCCATTCCATTTCATTCCATTTTCCATTCCATTCCAAATTCCACTCCACTCCATTCCACATTGTATTCCATTCAATTCCACATTCCATTACATTCCACGTACCATTTCACATTCCATTCGACTTTGTATTCCACTTTCTGTTCCACGTCCCATTCCGCATTCCAATCGATTCAATTCCACATTCCATTCCATTCCATTCCACTTTCCATTCCACATTCCATTCCACATTCCATTCCACATTCCATTCCATTCCATTCCACATTCCATTCCATTCAATTCCACATTCCATTCCATTCCTGCATTCTACATTCCATTCTATTCCGCCATTCCTCCTTCCATTCTATTCCATTCACATTCCATTCCACATTCCGTTTCATTCCATTCCACATTGCATTCAATTCCATTCCACATTCCATTCCATTCCACGTACCATTTCACATTCCATTCCACTTTCTATTCCACGTTCCGTTCCACATTCCATTCCATTCCATTCCACATACCATTCCGCATTCCTTTCCATTGCATTCCGATCCACTCCACACTCCATTCCATTCCATTCCACATTCCATTCCATTCCACTGCACATTCCATTCCATTCCACGTTACATTCCACATTCCATTCAATTCCATTCCTCATTTCAATCCATTCTATTCCACATTCCATACCACTTTCAATTCCATTCCTTTTCACATTCCATTCCACATTCCTTTCCATTCTACATTCTTTCCATTCCATTCCACATTCCATATCCCATTCTATTCCACACCACATTCCATTCCATTGTGTTCCACCTTCCATTCCACATTCCATTCCATTCCATTCCACTTTCTATTCCACATAACATTCCATTCAATTCCACATTCTATTCCACATTCCATTCCACATTCCATTCCACATTCCATTCCATTCCTCTCTTTTCCACATTCCATTCCATTCCAGTTAACATTCCATTCCATTCCAATCCACTTTCCATTCAAGATTCCATTCCATTTCATTCTACTTTCCATTCCACTTTCCATTACATTCCATTCAACATTCCTTTCCCCATTCCATTCCATTCCAATCCATATTCCATACCATTCCAATCCATATTATATTCCATTCCATTCCAAATTCCATTCCATTCCATTCCACAGTATATTCCACATTCCTTTCCATATTCCATTCCACTTTCCACTTCACGTTCCATTCCATTCCACATTCCTTTCCATTCCATTCCACATTCCATTCCATTCCTTTCCACATTCCATTTCATAATCCATTCCATATTTCTTTCCATTCCATACCACATTCCATTCTTTTCCATTCTGCATTAAATTCGCAATCCATTCCACATTCCGTTCCACATTCCATTTCATTCCTTTCCTTCCCACATTCCATTCCACATTCCTTTCCATTCCATTCCACATTAGATTCCACATTCCATTCCATTCCATTCCACATTCCTTTATCCATTCCATTCCATTCCACATTCCCTTCCATTCCTTTCCTCATTCCCTTTCACTCCATTCCAGACTGCATTCCATTGTATTCCACATTCCATTGCATTACATTCCACGTTGCATTCCATTGCACATTCCATTCCATTACATTAAACGTTTCATTCCACATTATATTCTTCGTTCCATTGCTTTCCATTCCGCATTCCATTCCATTCCATTCCATATTCCTTTCCATTTCATACCATTTTCCATTCCATTCCACATTCCATTCCATTCCATTCCACATTGTATTCCATTACATTCCAGATTCCATTCAATTCCACGTACCATTTCACATTCCATTCGACTTTGTATTCCACTTTCTGTTCCACATCCCATTCCACATTCCAATTGATTCAATTCCACATTCCATTCCATTCCTTTCCACATTCCATTAAACATTCCATTCCACATTCTATTCCATTCCATTCCACATTTCTTTCCATTCCATTCCATATTCCATTCCATTCCATTGCACATACCATTCGATACCATTCCACATTTCATTCTTTTCTGTTCCATTCCACATTCCATTGCATTCCTTTCCACATTCCATTCCATTCCATTCCACACTGCATTCCATTCCATTCCACATTCCATTCCATTCTTTTACACATTCCATTCCATTCCATTCCATTCCACATCCATTCCATTCCATTCTATTCCACATTCCATTCCATTCCATTCCACATCCATTCCATTCCATTCCACATTCCTTTCCACTCCACATTCCTTTCCATTCCATTCCACATTCCATTGGATTGCATTCAGTTCCATTCCACATTCCATGACATACCACGTTCCATTCCACATTCCATTCCAAATTACATTCCACGTTCCATTCGATATTACATTCCATTCCATTCCACATACCATTCCACATTCCATTCAATTCCATTCCACATTAAATTCCACGTTCCATTCGACATTCCAATCCATTCCATTCCACATCCCATTCTATACTACTCCACATTCCATTCCATTCCACATTCCAATCCAATTCCATTCTATTCCATTCCACACTCCATTCCATTCTATTACAACTTCCATAACACTTCCATTCCATTCCATTCCACATTCCACTCCACATTCTTTCTATTGCATTCCACATTCCATATTCCATCCTATTCCATTCCACATTCCATTCCGTTCCATTCCATATTCCATTCCATTCCATTCCACCTTCCATTCCACATTCCATTCCCTTCCATTCCTCATTCCATTATGTACTATTCCATTCCATGTTCCATTCCATTCCATTCCACATTCCATTCCATTCCATTCCACTTTGCAATGGATTCCATTCCATTCCATTCCACATTCCATTCCACATTCCATTCCATTCCACGTTGCATTCCACATTCCCTTCCATTCCATTCCACCTTCCTTCCCACATTTCATTCCATTCAATAATACTTTCCATTCCACGTTCCATTCCACGTTATTTTCCAAATTCCATTCCATTCTATTCCACTCCATATTCCATTCCTTTCCACGGAATGGAATGTGTAAAGCAATGTGAAATGGAATGGAATCCATTCCACATTCGATGTCATTCCTTATTTCATTTGATTCCATTCCACATTCCATTCCATTCCATTACACATTATATTCCACTTTCCATTCCACGGAAAGGAACGCAATGGAATATGTAATGTAACGTGGAATGGAATGGAATGGTATGTGGAATGGAACGTGGAATGGATCCTCTAATGTAACGCAGAATGGAAGGTGGAATGCAATGGTATGGAATGTCTAATGGAAGGTAGAGTGGAACGTGGAATGGAATGGAATGGGACGTGTAATTGAATGTGGAATGGAATGTGAAATGTAATGCAATGGAACGTGGAATGCAATGGAATGGAAAGGAAGGCGGTACGGAATGTGAAATGGAATGGAACGGAATATGGATTGCAATGTGGTATGGGATGTGGAATGGGATGGAATGGAATGTGGAATGGACACTGGAATGGAACGGAATGGAATGTGAAAGGGAATTTGGAATGCAATATGGAATGCAAAGTGGAAGAGAATGTGGAATGGAACCTGGAATGGAATGTGGAATGGAATTTGCGATGGAATGTGGAATGGATCTTGGAATGGAATTGAATAGAATGTGGAATGGAACATGTAATGGAGTGGAATGGAACTTGGAATGCAACGTGGAATGGAAAGTGGAATGGAATGTGGAATGTAACGTGGAATGGAATGTAACGTGGAATGTAATGTGCAGTGGAAAGTGGAATGGAACGTGGAATGGAATGTGGAATGCAATGTGGAATGGGACGTGGAATGGAATGGAAGTGAATGCGGAATGGAACTTGGAATGGAAATTGGAATGGAACGTGGAAAGTAATGTGAAATGCAACTTGGAATGTAAAGTACAATGGAATGTGTAATGGAACGAGGAATACAATGAAATGGTACGTGGACTGGATTGTGAAATGGAATGTCGAATGGAACGTTTAATGAAATGGGATGGAAAGTGGAATGCAAAGTAGAATGGAACGAGGAATTGAGCATGGAATCAAATGGAATGGATACTGGAATGGAAACTGGAAAGGAATGAAACAGAATGTGGCATGGAATGTGGAATGAAACGTGGAATGGAAATGAATGGAATGTGAAATGGAATGTGGAATGGAATGTGGAATGGAATGGAATGGAAAGAGGAATGAAATGTGGAACGGAATGTGGAATGGAATGGAATGGAGTGGAATGTGGAAAGGAATGTGGAATGGAATGTGGAATGGAACGGAATGGAATGTTGAATGGAATGTGGAATGGAAGGTGGAATGGAATGGAATGGAACGGATTGGATTGTAGAATGGAATGTGCAATGGAATGTGGAAGGGAATGTGTAATGGAATGGAACAGAATGTGGAATGAGATGGGATGGAATGGAATGTGGAATGTAACGTGGAATGGGATGGAATGGAACTTGGAATGCTACATAGAATGGAATGTGGAATGGAAAGTGGAATGGAACTTGGAATGGAATGTGCAACAGAAAGAGGAATGGAGCGTGGAATGGAAAGGAATGTAAACTGGAGTGGAACATGGAATGGAATGGAATGGAACTTTTAATGGAATGTGGAATGGACTGCAGAATGGAACATGTAATGGAATTTGGTGTGGAATGTAGAATGGAATGCAAGGCAATTTGGAATGGAATCTGGAATGTAATGGAATGTGGAATGGAATGTAATGGAAAGCGGAATGGAATCGATTGGTACGTTTAATGGAACGGACTATAGAATGGCATGTGAAATGGAATGTGGAATGGACTGTGGAATGGCACATGAAATGGAATGTGGAATGGATTGTAATGGAATGTGGAATAGAATGTGGAAAGGAATGTGGAATGGAATGCAAGGCAATGTGGAATGCAATGTGGAATGGATTGTGGAGTGGAATGCGGAATGGAATGTAAAGTAATGTGGAATGGAATGTGGAATGGAATGTAAAGGAATGTGGAATGGAAAGTAATGGAATTTGAAATGGAATGTGGAATGAAATGGAATGCAATGTGGAATGGAATGTGCAATGGAATGTGGAATGGAATATAATGGAATTAAAATGGATTGTGGAATGGAATATGAAATAAAAAGTTGAATGGAATGGAATGGAATGGGAAGTGCAATGGAACTTGGAATGGAAAGGAATTGAATGTGGAATGCAATATGGAATGTAGCACAGAATGTAATGTGGGATGAAATGGAATGGAATGTGGAATGCACAGGAATGGAATGTTGAATGGAATGTGGAATGGAATGGAATGGAATGTGGAATAGAATGTGGAGTGGAATGGAATGGGCTATGGAATGGAATGGAATGGAATGTGGACTGATATGTGGAATGGAATGGATGGAACGGGGAATGGAATGTGGAATGGAATGTGGAATGGAACGTGGAATGGAACATAGAATGGAATTGAATGGAAGGAGAAATGCAGATTTCAATGGAATGTGGAATGAAATGTGGAGTGGAACGTGGAATGGAACGTGGAATGGAGTGGAATGGAAAGTGGAATGGAAGGTGGAATAGATCGTTGAAAGAAATGGAATGGATCGTGGAATTGAACGTTGAAGGGAATGTGGAACGGAATGCAATGGAATGCGGAATGAAATCTGGAATGGAATGGAAAGTAATGTGGAATGGAATGGAATGGAATGTGGAATGGAATAGAATGGAATATGGAATGGAATGAGGAATGGAAGGTGGAGTGGCATTTGGAATGGAACGGAGTGTAATGTGGAATGGAATGTGAAATGGTACGTGGAATGGAATGCGAAGTGAAATGGAACGTGGAATGGAAAGGAATGGAACGTGGAATGGAACGTGGAATGGAATGTGGAATGGAATGCTGAAAGGAAAATGGAATGGAATGGAATCTAATGTGGAATGGAACGTGGAATTGAATGTGCAATGGAATGTGGAATGGAACGTGGAATGGAATGCAATGGAAAGTGGAATGGAATGTGGAATGGAATGGAATGGAATGGAATGTGGAATGGAATGTGGAATGGAAAGTGGAATGGAATGGACTATGGAATGGAATGTGGAATGGAATGTGGAATGCAACGGAATGGAACGTGGAAAGGAATGTGGAATGGAAAGTGGAATGGAAAGTGGAATGGAATGAAATGGAATGTGGAAAGGAATGTGGAATGAAAAGGAATGTAATGTGGAAAGGAATCTGGAATGGAATGGAATGGAATGTGGAAGGGAATGTGGAAATGAATGTGGAATGGAATGGAATGGAATGTGGAATGAAATGTCGAACGGAATGGGATGGAATGAGGAAGGGAATGTGGAGTGGAATATGGATTGTAATGTAGAATGAAATACAATGGAATGTAGAATGGAATATGGAATGGAATTCAATGGAATGTCTAAGAAAATGTGTAATGGAATGGAATGTGGAATGCAAAGTGGAATAGCATGTGGAATTGAATGGAATGGAATTTTGAATGGAATGTAGAATGGAATGGAATGGAATGTGGAAGGGAATGTGGAATGGAATGTGGAATGGAATGTGGTATGTAATGTGGAATAGAATGTGGAATGGAATGGAATGGAATCTGGAACGGAATGTGGATTGGTACGGAATGGAATGTGGACTGGAATGTGGAGTGGCATGTGTAATAGAATGGAACGGAATGGGGAATGGATTATGGAATGGAACGCTTTATGGAACGGAAAGGAATGTGGAATGCAATGTGCAATGGAATGTGGAATGGATCGTGGAATGGAAAGGAATGGAATGCGGAATGGAACGTGGAATGGAATGCAGTAGATTGTGGACTGGAATGTAGAGTGGCATGTGGAATACAACAGAGTGGAATGTGGAATGGAATGTGGAATGGAACGCGTTATGGAACGGAATGGAATGCGGAATGCAATGTGCAATGGAATGTCGAATATAATTTGGAATGGAATGGAAAGGAATTCAGAATGGAATAGAATGGAACGGAATAGAATGGATTGGAATGGAATGGAATGGAATGGAACGTGGAATGGAACGTGGAATAGGATGTGGAATGGAATGTAATGGAATGTACAAAGGAAGGGAATGGAATGTGGAGTGGAATGTGGAATGGAATAGAATGGAATGGAATGGAATGGAAAGTGGAATGTAATGGAATGGAACACGTAATGGAATGTGGAATGGAAAGTGGAATGGAATGGAATGGTATGGAATGTGGAATGGAATGGATTGGAATGGAATGGAAAGTGGAATGGAATGGAATGGAATATGGAATGGAATGGAATCGAATGTGGAATGGAATGGAATGGAAGGAAAAGTGGAATGGTATGGAATGGAAGGTTGAATGCAATGGAATGGACTGGAATACAATTTGGGATTTAAGGGAATGGATAGTGGAATGGAACGTGGAATGGAATGGAATGGAATGTGGAATGGAATGAGGACTGGAAAGTGGAATAAAATGTGGAGTGGAATGCGGAATGCAACGTGCAATGCAATGGAATGCTTTGTGGATTGGAACGTGGAATGCAACGTGGAATTTAACGGAATGCAGTGAAAATTGGAATGTGGTATATAATGGAAAGAAATGTGGAATGGAATGTGAAATGCAATGTGGAATGGAATGTGGAATGTAACGCAAAGGAATGTGGAATGGAATGTGGAATGGAATGTGGAATGGAAAGCAATGCAATGTGGAATGGAATGTGGAATGGAAAGTGTAATGCAATGTTTTGGAATGTGGAATGGAAAGTGGAATGGAATGGAATGGAACGTGGAATGGAACTTGGAATGAATCATGGAATGGAACGTAGAATGAAACGGGGAATGTAATGTGGAAAGGAAAGGCAAGAAATGTGGAATGGAGTGGAATGCAATGTGGAATGTAATGAAATGGAACATGGAATGGGACATGGAATGGAATGTGGAATGGAATGGAAAGGAATCTGGAATGGAAGGTAATGGAAAGTGGAGTGGAATAGAATGGAAAGGATTGGTATGTGTAATGGAATTGTACGGAATGTGGAATGGAAAGGAATGGAATATGGAATAGAATGGAATGTTATGTAATGTGGAATGGAATAGAATGGAATGGAATGGAATATGGAATGGATTGGCATGAAATGACGAATGGAATGGAATTGAATGCGGAGTTCAACGGTGTGGAATTGAATGGAATGGAATGGATTGTGGAATGGAAGAGAATGGAATGGAATCAAATGTCTAATTGAACGGAATGGTATGTGGAATGGAATGGAATGTATCGTGGAATGGAATGTGGAGTGGAATGTAATGTGAAATGGAATGTGGAATGGAATGGAAAGGAATGTGGAAAGGAAGGGAATGGAATGTGGAAAGCAATGGAATGGATTTGAATCTGGAATAGAATGGAATGGAATGTAGAATGGAAAGGAATGGAATGTGTGATGGAATGGAAAGTTATGGAATGTGGAATGGAAAGGATTGGAATGTGGAATCGAATGGAATGGTGTGGAATGTGGAATGGAATGGAATGGAGTGGAATGGAATGTGGAAGGGAATTGAATGGAAGGAGGAATGGAATGGAATAGAATGTGGAATATAATGGGGTGGAATGGAATGTGGAATGGAATGGAATGGAATGGAAACCGGAATTGAATTGAATGGAATGTGGAATGGAATGGAATGGAATGCTATGGAATGTGAAATGGAAAGGAATGGAATGTTGAATAGAATGGAATTGTATGGAATGTGGAATGGAATGGAATGGAATGGAATGGTATGTGGAATGGAATAGAATGGAATGAGGAATGGAATGGATTGGAATGTGGAATTGTGGAATGGAATGGAATGGAATGTGGATTGGAATGGAATGGAATATGAATGAGGAATGGAATGGAATGCAATGTGGAATGGAATGGAATGGAATGGAATGTGGAATTGAACGGAATGGAATGTTGAAAGGAATGGAATGGAAAGTGATATGGAATGGAATGGAATGTGGAATGCAATGTGGAATGGAATGGAATGGGGAATGGAATGTGTAATGAAATGTGGAATGGAATGTGTAATGAAATGTGGAATGAAATGTGGAATGGAATGTGGAAGGAAAACGAATGGAATGTGGAATAGAAAGGAATGGAATGTGGAATGGAATGTGGAATGGAATGGAATGTGGAATGGAATGTGGAATGGATGTGGAATGGAATGTGGAAGGGAATGGAATGGAATTTGGAATTGAATGGAACGTTGTGTGGAATGGAATGGAAAGGAACGTGGCATTCCATTGCATTCAATTCCACATTATATTCCGTTTCATTCCACATTCCATTCCACATTTCATTCCATATTCCATTCCACATTCCATTCTGCATTCCATTCCACATTCCCATTGCACATTCCGTTCCATTCCATTCCACATTCCATTCTGCATTCCATTCCACATTTCCATTGCAAATTCCATTTCATTCCATTCCACGTTCCATTCTACATTCCATTCCTCATTCCCTTCCATTCCATTCCACATTCCATTCCATTCCATTCCACAGAGCATTCCACACTCCATTCCATTACTCATTCCATTCCATTCCATTCCACTTTCCATTCCACATCACATTCCATTGAATTCCACATTCTATTCTACATTCCATTTCACATTCCATTCATTTCCATTCCGTTCCACATTCCATTTCTTCCCAGTCCACATTCCATTCCATTCCATTCAAAATTGCATTCCATTCCATTCCACATTCCATTCCATTACATTCCACATTCCATTACATTCCATTCCACATTCCATTCCACATCACATTCCTTTCCATAACATATTCCATTCCATCCCATTCCACATTCCTTTCAGTGTCGCATTCCTTTCAATTCCACATTCCATTACACATTCCATTACATTTTCCTTTACTCATTCCATTCCATTCCATTCCACATTCCATTCCATTCCATTCCACATTCTATTCCACTCAATTCCACATTCTATTCCACATCCCATGCCATTCCATTCCACCTTCCATTACATTCCACATTCCATTCCATTCCATTCCGCATACCATTACATAACACATTCCATTCCACATTCCATTCCACATTCCATTCCACGTTCCGTTATACATTCCATTCCAGATACCATTCCACATTCCATTCAGTTCCATTCCAAATTCCATTTCACATTCCATTCCATGACATTCCACTTTCCATTCCATTCCATTCCATTCCATTCCACCTTCCATTACATTCCATTCCATTCCTTTCCAATTTCCATTGCGTTCCTTTCCACATTCCATTCCATTCCATTCCACACTGTGTTCCATTCCATTCCAAATTCCATTACATTCCATTCCACATTCCATTCCATTCCTTTCCACATTCCATTCCATTCAATTCCATTTTCCATTCCATTCCATTCGACGTTCCATTCCACATTCCATTCCACAGTCCATTCCATTAAATTCCACTTTCCATTCCATTCCAGTCCACATTCCATTCCATTCAATTCCACATTCCATTTCATTGCATACCATTCCATTCCACATTCCATTCCACATTCCATTCCATTTCACATTCCATTCCATTCAATTCCACATTGCGTTCCACTCCATTCCACATACCATTACACATTTCATTCCATTGCACGTACCATTCCACATTACATTCCACTTTCCATTCCACGTTCCATTTCACATTCCATTCCATTCCTTTCCACATACCATTCCACATTCCATTCCACATTCCATTCCATATTCCATTCCATATTTCATTCCATTCCATACCACATTTCATTCCATTCCATTCCACATTTAATTCCAAATCCATTCGACATTCCATTCCTCATTCCATTCTATTCCATTCCACATTCAATTCCATTCCAGTCCTCATTCCCTTACATTCCATTCCAGACAGCATTTCATTCTATTCCATATTCCACTGCATTCTATTCCACATTCCATTCCATTCCGCATTCCACTCCATTATATTAGTCGTTAAATTCCACTTTCCATTCCTCGTTCAATAGCATTCCATACCGCATTCAATTCCATTCCATTCCACATTCCATTCCATTCTACATTCCATTCCATTACACATTCCATTCCATTCCATTCCACATTGCGTTCCATTCCATTCCACATACCATTCCACATTCCATTCCATTGCACGTACCATTCCACATTACATTCCACTTTCCATTCCTTGTTCCGTTCCACATTCCATTCCTTTCCATTCCACATACCATTGCACAGTCCATTCCATTGAATTCCACTCCACTCCACATTCCATTCCATTCCATTCCACATTCCAGTCCATTCCATTCCACATTCCAGTCAATTCCATTCAACATTCCATTCCATTCCATTGTACATTCCATTCGATTCCATTCCGCATTCCATTCCATTCCATTCTGCATTTCATTCCACATTCCATTGTATTCAATTCCACATTCCATTCCATTTCATTCCACTTTCCATTCCACGTTCCATTCCACATTCCATTCCGCATTCCAGTCCGTTAAATTCCACATTCCATTTCATTCCATTCCACATTCCATTCCACATTCCATTCAATTCAGTTCCACATTCCATTGCATTCAATTCCACATTCCATTCCACATTCCTTTACAAATTCTTTTTTATTACATTCTATATTCCATTCCATTCCTCCATTCTACATTCCAATCCATTCCTACATAAAACCTTCCATTCCATTCCATTCCACATTCCATTCCATTCCTTATTCCATTCGACGTTACGTTGTATTCCACATTCTATTCGTTTCCATGCCATTCCTTTCCACATTCCATTCCATAGCATTTCACATTTCATTCCACATTCCATTCCACATTCCATTCCATATTCCAGTCGATATTCCATTCCATTCCATACCACATTCCATTCCACATTCCTTTCCATATACCATTCTATTCCATTCCCTTCAACATTCCATTCTACATTCCATTCTATTTCATTCCAAATTCCATTACATTCAATTCGAGACTGCATTCCATTCTATTCCATATTGCATTTCATTCCATTCCATTCCACATTGCATTCCATTCCATTAAACGTTGCATTCCACATTCCATTCCTCGTTCCATTGCTTTCCATTTCGCATTCCATTCCACATTCCATTCCGTTTCATTCCACATTCCATTCCATTCCACATTCCATTCCATTCCATTCCACATTCCATTCCACATTCCATTCCATTCCATTCCACATTTCATTGCTTTTCATCCCACATTCCATTCCATTCCATTCCATTCCATTCCACTCCATTCCATTCCACATTCCATTCCATTCCATTTCACCTTCCATTCCATTCCATTTCACATGGCATTCCATTCCATTCCACGTTCCATTCCGCGTTCCATTCCACTTTCCACTCCACTTTCCATTCCACGTTCCATTCCACATCCTATTCCAATGCTTTCCACATTCTATTCCATTCCTTTCCATTTCACTTTCCATTCCATTCCAAACCATTTCACATTCCACTCCACATTCTATTCAGTTCCATTCCCCATTCCATTCCATTCCATTCAATTCCATTACTTTCCTTTCCACATTTCATTCCATTCCATTCCATTCCACATGCCATTCCATTCCGTTTCATTCCATATTCCATTCGATTCCATTCCACATTCCATTCCCTTGCATTCCTCATTCCATTCCACTCCATTTCACGTTGCGTCCCACTTTCCATTCCACGTTCCATTCCTTTCCATTCCATTCCATTCCATTTCATTCCATTCCATTCCATTCCATTACCTTCAGTTACATTCCTTTCCACATTCCATTCCATTCCATTTCATTCCACACTCCATTCCATTGCATATTCCATTCTCTTCCATTCCACATTCCATTCCTTTGAATTCCACATTCCATTCCATTCCATTCCACATTCCATTCCACATTCCATTGCAAGTTCCATTACTTTCCATTACACATTTCATTCCACTTTCCATTCCTTTCCATTCCATTCCATTCCACTTTCCATTCCATTCCATTCCTGGTTTCATTCCATTGCATTCCAGGTTCCCTTCCATTGCATTCCACATTCCATTGCATTCAACTCCGCATTCCATTCCTTTTCATGTTCCATTCCATTCCATTCCATTGTAATTCACATTGAATTGCACTACACTCCACATTCTATTCCTTTCCATTCCACATTGCATTCCACATTCCATTCTACTTTCCATTCCACATTCCATTGCATTATATTCCACGTTCTACTCCATTCCATTGCATTCCAAATTCAATTCCGTTCTGTTCCATTCCTCATTCCATTCTATTCCACTCCCCTTTCCATTCCATATTCCACTCCATTATATTCTGCATTCCATTTCATTCCATTTCACATTCCATTCCATTCCATTTCACATTCCATTCCATTCCATTTCAGGTTCCTTTGCACATTCCACTCCATTCCATTCCACATTCCCTTCCATTACATTCCATATTCAATTCCATTCCATTCCACATTCAGTTCCATTCCATTCCACCTTCCATTCCATTCCTTTCCACATTGAGTTCCATTCCATTGCGTTCCATTCCACTTTCCATTCCAGTTTCCACTCCACGTTCCATTCCACTTTCCACTCCACGTTCCATTGCATTCCATTCCACGTTCCATTCAACGTTCCATTCCACGTTCCATTCCACGTTCCATTCCACGTTCCATTCCATTCCTTTCCACATTTCACTCCACATTCCATTCCATTCCATTCCACATTCCATTCCACATTCCATTCCATTCCACATTCCATTCCACATTCCATTCCATTTCATTCCTGTCCACATTCCTTTCCATTCCATTCCATTCCTCGTTCCTTTCCATTCCATTCTACATTCCATTCCACAATCCATCTCATTCCATTACACATTCTATTCCATTCCATTCCACGTTCCATTCCACATTCCTTTCCATTCTATTCCACATTCCATTCTTTTCATTTCCACATTCCATTCCATTCCTTTCCACATTCCATTCCACATTCCCTCCATTCCAATTCACTTTCCATTCCTTTCCATTCCTTTCCATTCCACATTTCATTCCATTTTATTCTATTCCTCATTGCATTTCATTCCCTTCCACTTTCAATTCCTTTCATTTCCATTCCATTCCATTAAGCATTCCATTCCATTCCTTTCCATTCTGCAATCCATTCCTTTCCATGACTCATTCCGTTCCTCTCTATTCCACTTTCCACTCCACGTTCCTTCCCAAATTCCATTGAATACTATTCCACATTCCATTCCATTCCAGTGCACATTCCACTCCATTACATTCCACATTCAATACCACACTCCATTCCATTTCTTTCCACATTCCATTTCTATTCCATTCCATTTCAATTTCCATTTCATTCCATTCCATTCCGTTCCACATTCAATTTCATTCCATTCCATTCCATATTCAATTCCATTCTATTCCATATTCAATTCAGTTCCATTCCACCTTCCATTCCATTCCTTTCCACATTGCATTCAATTCCATTGCGTTCCATGCCACGTTCCATTGCAGTTTCCAATCCACTTTCCATTATACTTTAAACTCCATCTTCCATTGCATTCCATTTCACAATCCATTCCACGTTCCATTCCACGTTCCATTCCATTCCTTTCCAAATTGCACTTCACATTCCATTCCATTCCATTCTACATTTCATTCCACATTCCATTCCATTCCATTCCATTCCAGATTCCATTCGACATTCCTTTCCATTTCATTCCGGTCCACATTCCATTCCATTCCATTCCACATTCCATACCTTTCAATTCCACATTCCATTCCGTTCCTTCCCACATTCCATTCCACATTCCCATCCGTTCCAATTCACTTTCCATTCCTTTCCATTCCTTTCCATTCCACATTTCATTCCATTCCCTTCTATTCCTCATTGCATTGCATTCCATTCCAATTTCAATTCAATTCACTCCCATTCCATTCTATTCCACATTCCATTCCATTCCTTTCCATTCTGCAATCCATTCCTTGCCATGACCCATTCCGATCCCCTCTATTCCACTTTCCATTCCACATTCCTTCCCAAATTCCATTTAATACCATTCCACATTCCATTCCATTCCAGTCCACATTCCATTCCATTCCATTCCACATTCCATTACACATTCCATTCCTTTCCATTCCACATTCCAGTCCATTCAATTGCACATTCCAGTCCATTCCATTCCACATTCCATTCCACATTTCATTTCTTTGCATTCCTTTCCGCATTTCATTCCATTCCATTCGACGTTCCATTCCATTCCATTTCAAATTCCATTCCATTCCATTCCATTGCATTCCACATTCCGTTCCAATCCATTCCACATTCCATTCCATGCCATTACATTCCATTTTCATTAAACGTTCAATTCCACGTTCCATTCCACGTTCCATTCCCTTTCATTCCACTTTCCGTTCCACATTCCATTCCAGATTCTATTCCACATTCCTTTCCATTCTATTCCATTCCACATTCCACCCCATTCCATTCTGCTTTCCATTTCATTCCATTCCACATTCCATTCCATTCCATTTCACGTTCCATTGCACATTCCACTCAATCCAATTCCATTCCGTTCTACATTCCATTCAATTCAATTAAGCATTTAATTCCTTTCCATTCCACATTCCATTCCATTGCATTCCACATTCCACTCCATTCAATTCTACATTCCATTCCATTCCATTCCATTCCATTCCATTCCACATTCCCTTAGATTCCATTCCATATTCCATTGCATTCCATTCCACGAACTATTCCATTCCATTCCACTTTCCATTCCTCATTCCATACCAATCCATTTCACATTCCATTCCACATTCCATTACGTTCCATTCTACATTACATTCGATTCCATTCCATTCCACATTCCATTTCATTCTATTCCACATTCCGTTTCATTCCATTACATTCCACGTTCCATTCTGTGTTCCATTACACGTTCCATTCCACGTCCCGTTCCATGTTCCATTCCACGTCCAATTCCACGTTCCATTCCTTTTCATTCCACGTTTGATTCCACATTCCATTCCACATTCCATTCCAGATTCCATCCCATTCAATTCCATTCCACATTCCACTCCATTCCATTCCGCATTCCATTCCACATTTCATTACACATTCTATCCCATTCTATTCCATTCCACATTCCACTCCATTCCATTCGGCATTCCATTCCACATTCCATTCCACATTCAATTCCACATTCCTTTCCAAACAATTCCACCTTCCGCTTCATACCATTCCAGTCAACATTCCATTCCATCCCATTCAACTTTCCATTCCACTTTCCATTACATAGTATTCCACATTCCATTCCACATTCCATTTCATTCCATTCCACTTTCCATTACATAGTATTCCACATTCCATTCCACATTCCATTTCATTCCGTTCCACATTCCATTAAACATTCCATTCCATTCCGTTACACATTCCATTTCATTGCATTCCGCATTCCATTCCTTTCCATTCCACATTCTATACCACATTCCATTTCTTTTCATTCCAGGTTCCATTCCACATTCCATTCCATTCAATTCCACATTCCTTTCCATTCCATTCTACGTTCCATTCAATTCCATTCAACTTTCCATTCCACATTCGATTTCATTCCATTCCACATTCGTTTACATTCCATTCCACATTCCATTCCACATTCCATCCCATTCCATTCCACATTCCATTCCACAGTCCATTCCATTCCATTACACATTCCATTCCACATTCCATTCCAAATTCCATTCCACATTCCATTCCATTCCATTCCACATTCCATTCCATTCCATTCCATTTCATTCCACATTCCATTCATTTCCTTTTCACATTCCATTCCATTCCATTCTATTCCACAGTCCATTCCATTGCGTTCCACATTCCATTCCTGATTCCATTCCAAATTCCATTCCACATTCCATTCCATTCCATTCGACATTACATTCAATTCCTTTCCATTGCATTCCACATTCCATTCCACATTCCATTCTATTCCATTCGACATTACATTCAATTCCTTTCCATTGCATTCCACATTCCATTCCAATCCAATCCATTCTGTTCAATTCCACATTCCATTCCCTATTCCATTCCATTCCATTACAAATTCCATTCCATTCCAATCCATGGTCCATTCCATTCCAGTTTCCATTCCATTCCACATTCCATTACCTTCCGTTCCACAATCCATTCCAATTCTTTCCATTGCATGCCACACTCCATTCCATTCCAAATTCCATTCCATTCCATTCCACTTTCCATTTCACATTTCATTCCATTCCATTTCATATTCCATTCCTTTCGATTCCATTCCACATTCCATTCCATTCCAGGTTGCATTCCATTCCATTCCACATTCTATTTCTTTGCATTCCACATTCCATTCCATTGCATTCCATTCCACATTCCATTCCACATTCCATTCAATTCCTTTGCACATTCTATTCGATTCATTTCCACTTTCAATTCCATTTTGTTCCACATTGCATTGCATTCCTTTCCACGTTCCATTCCACCTTACATTTCGCATTACATTCCACTTACCATTCCACTTTCCATTCCATTCCATTTCATATTCCAGTCCACCATCCATTTCATTCCATTCCACATTCCATTCCAGATTACATTCCATTGCCTTCCACATTCCATTCCAGTCTATTCCACATTCCATTCCAATCCTTTCAAATTCCATTCCATGGCATTCCATTCCATTGCATTCCGCATTCCATTCCACATTATATTCCATTCCATTCCATTCCATACCCTATAACACTTCACATTCCATTGCATTCCGGTACGCATTCCATTGCACGTTCCATTTCACGTTCCATACCATGTTAAATACCGCATTCCATTCCTCGTTCGATTCCACTCCATTCAACATTCCATTCCACGTTTCATTCCATTCCATTCCACATTCCATTCCATTCCGCATTCCATTTCACATTCCATTCCATTCCATTCCACTTTACATTCCATTCCATTCCACATTCCATTTCACATTTCATTCTATTCCATTGCACATTCCATTCCATTCCACATTCCATTCCATTCCATTCCACATTCCATTCCATTCCACATTCTGTTCCATTCCATATTACATTCCACTCCATTCCACGTTACATTCCACATTCCATTTCAAATTTCATTCCATTCCATTCCATATTCCATTCCACATTCCATTCAACATTCCATTCCAATCCATTGCACATTCCATTCCACATTCCAATCCATGTTCCATTCCATTCCATTCCGTTCCACATTCCATTCCATTCCATTCCATTCCACATTCCATTCCATTCCACTCCACATACCATTCGATTCCATTTCAAATTCCATTGCGTTCCATTCCATTCCATTCCATTCCACACTCAATTCCGCATTCCATTCCATTCAATTCCATTCCCTTCCACATTCCATTCCATTCCATTCCATTTCGCATTCCATTGCATTTTCAACTTCACGTTCCACTCCACGTTCCATTCCATGTTCCAATCTACGTTCTATTCGATTGCATTGCACGTTCCATTCCATTCCATTCCACATTCCATTCATTCCATTCCACATTCCATTCATTCCATTCCACATTCCATTCATTCCATTCCACATTCCATTCCAAATACCATTCTATTTGATTCCACATTCTATTCCGTTCCATTCCAAATTCCATTCCAGATTCTGTTCCCTTGCATTCCACATTCCATTCCATTTCTTTCAACATTTCATTCAATTCGGTTTCATTCCAGTCCACATTTCATTCCATTCCACTCCGCATTCTTTCCATTCCATTTCACATTCCATTCCATTCCATTGTATTCTACATTCCATTCCATTCCATTCCAGATTTCATTCAATTCCATTTCATTCCATTCTTCATTCCATTCCATTCCATTCCTCATTCCATTCCATTCGTTTTCAAATTCCATTCCATTCCATTCCATTCCACAGTCCATTCCATTCCTTTCCACATTCCATTCAATTCCTTTTCTCTTTTCATTCCATTCCATTCCATTCCACAGTCCATTCAATTTCATTCCATTCCATCCCACGTTCCTTTCTATTCCATTACTTTGCATTCCACATTCCATTCCATTCCATTCCATTCCATTGCATTACACATTCCATTCCATTCCACATTCCATTCCATTCCTTTCCACCTTCCATTCAACATTCCGTTCCACGCTCCATTCTACATTCCATGCCATTCCAATCAATGTTCGATTCCATTCCATTCCATTGCATTCCACATTCCATTCCATTCCATTCCACTGCATTACATATTCCATTCCATTCCATTCCATATTCCATTCTATTCCTTTACACATTCTATTCCATTCCATTCCAATTTCCATTCCTTTCCATTCCACATTCCATTCTGCATTCCATTCCTTTCCATTACACACTGCCTTCCATTCCATTCCACATTCAATTCCATTCCATTCCTTTCCATTGCACATTGCATTATATTGCATTCCACTTCACATTGCATTCCATTCGATTCCTTCCGCATTCCATTCCATTCCATTCCACCTTGCATTCCATTCCATTCCACATTCCATTCCTTTCCATTCCACATTCCATTAACTTCCATTCCACTCCATGTTCCGTTCCATTACATTCCACATTCCATTCAATTCTGTTCCATGTTCCATTCCTCATTCGATTACACATTCCGTTCCATTCCATTACAAGTTCCATTTCATTCCATTCCACGTTCCCTTCCACATTCCCTTACGTTCCTTTCCACATTCCATTACACGTTCCATTCCATTCTTTCCACAAATCATTCAATTCTATTCTGTTCCTTTCCACATTCCAAGCATTCCATTATACATTCCATTCCGTTCAATGGCCTTCCATTCCAGATTCCATTCCATTCAATTCCACATTCAATTCCATTCCATTCCAATTCAAATTCCATTCCATTACATTCCACATTCCATTCCATTCCATACCACATCCCATTTCATTCCATTCCACTTTCCATTCCATTCCATCTCATTAAATTCCACATTGCATTCCATTCCATTCCATTCCACATTGCATTTCACATCCCATTCCACTTCATTTCACATTCCCTTCCATTCCATTCCATTCCACGTTGCATTCCATTCCATTCCATTACACATTCCATTCAACATACTATTCCATTTCATTCCGCATTCCATTCCATTCCATGATCCATTCCACATACAATTACACATTCATTTCCACTCCATTCCACACTGCCTAGCACATTATATTCCATTGCATTACACATTCCATTATTCGTTCCATTCCATTCCATTCCACTTTCCATTACACATTCCATTCCATCCCATTCAACATTCCATTCCATTTTCCATTACCTTCCATTCCACATTCCATTCCAATCCATTCCACGTTCCAGTCCATTCCATTCCACCATCAATTCCACATTCCATTCCACTCCATTCCACATTCCATTCCATTCCATTCCACATTTTGTTCCATTCCATTCCAAATAACATTCCATTCCATTAAACGTTCCATTCTGTTTCCATTTCACATTGCATTCCATTCCATTCCATTACACATTCCTTTCCATTACATTCCACAATCAATTCCATTCCACTTTCCATTCCGCATTCGATTCCATTCCATTCCACTTTGTGTTCCACATTCTGATCCATTGCTTTCCACATTCAATTCCATTGCCTTCCAAATGCCATTCAATTCCATTCCATTCCACATTCCGTTCAATTCCATTCCATTCCATTCCACATTCCATTCCTTTCCATTGCATTCCACATTCCATTCCTTTCCCTTCCAGGTTCCGTTCCACATTTTGTTCCATTCCTTTCCAGTTTCCATTGCACATTCCATTCCATTCCATTCGACATTCCATTACACGCCATTCCACTTTGCATTCCACATTCTATTCCATTCCATTCCACATTCCATTCCATTCCAAATTCCATTCTCTTCCATTCCACATTCCTTTCCATTCCATTTCACACCCCATTGAGTTCCATCGCATTCCATACTCCTTTCTTTTCCATTCCACATTCCATACAATTCCATTGCATTCCTTTCCAAATTCCATTCCAAATTCCATTCTACATTCCATTCCATTAAATTCCACATCCCATTCCATTCCATTCCAGTTTCCATTCCACAATCCTTTCCATTGTATTCCACCTTCCATTCCATTCCATTCCTTTGCATTTCACATTACATTCCGTTACATTCCTCATTCCATTCCACTCCATTCCACATTCCATTCCATTCCATAACGCATTCCATTCCACATTCCATTCCCTTCCATTCCACATTGCATTCCACATTCCATTCCATTCCATTCCATATTCCATTGCATTCCATTCCACTTTCCATTCTATTTCCATTTCACATTCCATTCCATTCTATTCCATTTTACATTCCATTCCATTCCATTCCACATTCCATTCCATAATGTTCCATTCCATTCCACGTTTCTTTCCATATTCCTTTCCATACAATTCCACATTCCATTCCATTCCATTACTCATTCCATTCCATTACATTCCACATTGCTTTCGAATCCATTCCAAATTCCAATCCATTCCACATTCCATTCTTTTCCACATTCCTTTTCATTCCATTCCATTCCAATCCACATCCCATTCAATTCCATTACACATTCCATTCCATTCCACAATCTGTTCCATTCCATTCCATTCCATTCCAGATTCCAATCCATTCTATTCCATTCCATTCCGCATTGCATTCCTTTCCATTCCACTTTCCTTTCCATTCCATTCCACTTTTAATTCCACATTCCATTCCATTACATTGTACATTCCATTTCACATTCCATTCCACATTCCGTTCTACATTCTGTTCCATTGCATTTCACATGCCATTCCACGTTCCATTCCACTCCATTCTACGTCCCGTTCCATTCCACGTTCCATTCCACGTTCCATGCACATTCTATTCCACGTCCCATTCCACGTTTCATTCCATTCCATTCCACATTCCATTCCATTCCATTCCATTCCACATTCCATTTCACGTTCCATTCTATTCCACAATTCATTCCATTCCGTTCTACATTCCATTTCACTTTCCATTCCATTGCATTCCACATTCCATTCCATTCCCTTCCACATTCCTTGCCACTCCATTCCACATTGAATTCCACATTCCATGCCAATCCATTCCACTCCACATTCCATTCCACTGCATTTCACTTTCAATTCCATCACATTCCACATTCCTTTCCATTCCTTTACACTTTCTGTTCCATTCCATTAAAAGTTCCACTCCATTCCATTCCATGTTCCATTACATTCCATTCCATTTTCCATTCCACATTAAATTGCATTCCATTCCATTCCACATTCCGTTCCACATTCCATTCCATTCCGTATTCTGTTACATTCCATTCTATTCCACAGTGCACTCCGTCGCATTCAAGTACACATTCCATTCCATTCCATATTCTGTTACATTCCATTCTATTCCACAGTGCAGTCCGTCGCATTCAAGTATACATTCCATTCCATTCCTTTCCATTCCACGTTCCATTCCTCATTCCATTCTACATTATATTCCATTCCATTCCACTTTCCATTTCTCATTCCATTCCATTCCATTCCAGATTCCATTCCAGATTCCATTCCACGTTCCATTCATCATTCCATTCCACGTTCCGTTCTAGTTTCCATTCTACATTCTATTCCACTTCCATTCCTCATTCCATTCCACATTCCATTCCAAATTCCATTCCATTCCACATTCCATTCCATTCCATTCCACATTCCATTCCACATTCCATTCCATTCCATTCCACATTCCATTCCCTTCCATTCCACATTCCATTCCACATTCTGTTTCATTCCATTCCACATTCCATAACATTCCATTCCACATTCCAAACCATTTCATTCGGCGTTCCATTCCAGTCCTTTCCACAATCCATTCCACTTTCCATTCCATTCCATTCCACATTCCATTCGATTCCATTCCATTCCATTCCGCATTCCATTCCATTCCATTCGGCATTACATTCCTTTCCTTTCCAGATTCCATTTCAATCCATTCCACATTCCATTCCATTCCACTTTTCATTCCACTTTCCATTCCACATTCCATTCGATTCCATTCCACTTTCCATTCCAGATTCCATTAACTTTCTTTCCACATTCTATTCGGTTCCACATTCCATTCCATTCCACATTCCATTCCATTCTATTCCACATTCCATTCCGCATTCCATTCTTTTCCTTTCCACATTCCATTCCATTCCATTCCGTATTGCATGCCATTCCATTCCACATTCCGTTCCACATTCCATGCCATTCCATTCCATTCCACATTCCATTCCCTTGCATTGCAGTTTCAATTCCCTTAAACTGTTCCATTCTACTCCAAGTTCCATTCCATTCCATTTCACATTCCATTCCATTCCATGAAACGTCACATTTCATCTTCCCTTCCATTCCATTCCATTCTACGTTCCATTAGATTCCATTACACGTTCCATACCACATTGTAATCTATTGCATACCACCTTCCATTCTACATTCCATTCTATTGCATTCCACATTTCATTCTGTTCCTTTCCATTCCGTTCCGCATTCCAATCCATTCCATTTCACATGCCATTTCATTAGATTCCACTTTCAATACAAATTTCCATTCCGTTCCATTCCATTCCATTCCATTCCATTCCACTTTCCATTCCATTCCACATTCCATTCCTTTCCATTCCAGATTCCATGCCATTCCATTCCTTAACATTCCACATTGCATTAAATATTCCATTCCACATTCCATTCCACAATCCATTCCATTCCATTCCATTCCACATTCCATTCCATTCCACATTCCATGCCATTCCATTCCACATCACATTCCATTCCACTCCACATTCCATTCCATTCTATTCCACATTGCATTAAATATTCCATTCCACATTCCTTTCCACAATCCATTCCATTCCATTCCACATTCCATGCCATTCCATTCCACTTCACATTCCATTCCACTCCACATTCCATTCCATTCCATTCCACATTGCATTCCGCATTCCATTCCACTTTCCATTCGATGTTCCATTCCTCATTCCATTCGATGTTTCATTCCACGTTCCAATCCATGTTTCCTTCCACATTCCATTCCTTTCCATTCCATTCCATTCCACATTCCACTCCACATTCCACTCCACATTATATTCCATGCCATTCGTTTCCATTCCTTTGCTTTCCGTTACATTCAATTCCACATTCTGTTCCATTCCATTCCATTCCACGTTCAATTACATTCCATTCCATTCCATTCCATTCCACCTTCTTTTCCTTTCCACTTTCCTTTCCATTCTATTCCACATTCCATGCCCTTACATTCCTTTCAATTCCACATTGCATTCCAGATTCCATTCCACATTCCATTCCCTTCCATTCACATTACATTCCACATTCCCTTCCATTCCATTCCACATTCCATTGCATTCCATTCCACATTCCATTGCATTCCATTCCACATTCCATTCAACATTCCATTCCACAGTCCATTCCACATTGCATTCCATTCCACTCCACATTCCATTCCACATTCCATTCCATTCCATTCCTTGTTCCATTCCATGCCATTCCACATTCGATCCCATTCCATTCCACATTGTATTCCATTCCACATTCCATTCCGTTCCGTTCCATTCTACATTCCATTCCAATCCATTCCACATTCCATTCCATTCTATTCCACCTTATGATTCATTCCATTCCACGTTCCATTCCATTCCATTCCACTTTCCTTTCCATTCCGTTCATTTCCACTCTATATTCCATTTCATTCCATTCCACGTTCCACTCCATTCCAAGTTCCATTCCACTCCATTCCATTCCATTCCACATTCAATTCCATTCCGTTCCATACCACATTCCTTTCCATTCCCTACCACATTCTATTCCATTCACTTCCACGTTCCATTCCATTCCGTTCCTCGAAACTTTGAATTCAATTCCACGTTCCATTACATTCAATTCCATTCCACTTTCCATTCCTTTCCATTTCACATTCTATTCCATTCCATTCCACCTTCCATTCCTTTCAATTACATTCCACGTTCCATTCCATTCCATTGAACATTCCATTCCATTCCATTCCATTGCACATTACTTTCCATTCTATTCCACCTCCATTCCATTCCATTCCGCTTTCCATTCTGTTCCATTCCACATTCCATTCGATTCCACTCCACATTCCGTTCCATTCTATTCCGCATTCCTTTCCACAACAGTTGAATTGCATTCCACTTTCCATTCCATGGCATTCCACATTCCATTCCATAACATTCCACAATCCTTACAATTCCATTCCACATTCCATTTCACACTCGATTCCATTTAATTCTACATTAGATTTGATGCCATTCCACATTCCATTGCAAATTGCGTTCCACATCAATCCACCCTCCATTGCATACAATTCCGTTCCAGTCCACATTCCATTGAATTCCATTCCATTCCACCTTACATTTCATTCCAATCCACATTCCCTTCCATTCCATTCCGCATTCCTTTCCATTCAACTTTCCATTCCATTCCGTTCCATTCCACCTTCCATTCCATTTCATATGGCAATCTATTCCATTTCAACATTTCATTCCACATACCATTCCATTCCTTTCCACATTTCATTCCATTCCATTTCACATTCCATTCCATCATATTCCATTCCATTCCATTAAATTTGGCATTCCTTCCCATTCCACTCCACATTCCTCTCCATTCCACTCCACATTCCTTTCCATTCCATTCCATTCCACAATCCATTCCAAATTCCATTCAATTCTACGTTCGATTACACATTCCATTCCACATTCCACAACATTCCACACTACATTCGATTCCCCCTTCCATTCCACATTGCATTCCATTCCATTCCACATTCCATTCTATATTCCATTACATTCCACATTAAATTCCATTCCACATTCCATTCCAAATTCCATTCCAGTTAATTCATTCCACGTATCATTCCGCTTTCCATTCCAAGTTCCATTCCACATTCCATTCCACATTCCATTCCACATTCCATTCCATTCCATTCCGTTCCATTTGCCATTACATTCCATTCTATTCGACATTCCATTACTTTTCATTCAATTCCATTCCACATCCCATTCCAATCCATTCCATTCCACATTCCATTCCTTTCCATTCTAATGTACATTCCATTCCATTCCTTTCTAATAAATATTCCATTCTCTTTCCATTACACATTCCATTACATTCCATTCCATTCCACATTCCACTCGATTCCCTTCCATTCCATTCCACATTCCATCACACTTTCCAGTCTATTCCATTTCACATACCATTTCATTCAATTCCACATTCCATTCCACATTCCATTCGAATCCATTCCTCATTCCATTCCATTGCATTCCATTCCACATTGCGTTCCATTCCATTCGCTTCCATTCCACATTGCATTCCATTCCATTGCATTGCACAATCCATTCCCTTCTCTTACATGTTCTATTCCACATTCCATTCCATTCCTTTCCACAATGCATTGCACATTCCATGCCATTCCTTTCCACATTCCATTCCACATTCCGTGCCAGTACATTCCATTCCTCATTCCACTCCATTGAATTCCAGATTCAATTGCATTCCATTCCACATTCCATTCCATTCCATTCCACATTCCATTCCAATCCATTGCATGTTCCATTCCATTTCACTTCTTGTTCCATAACATTGTATTCCACGTTCCATTTCACATTCCATTCCATTCCATTCCACAGTCCTTTCCATTCCATTCCACCTTCCATTATATATTAAATTCAATTCCATTCCACATTCAATTCCACTTTCCATTCCATTCCATTCCATTCCATACCATATTCCATTACATTCCATTCTATTCCGAATTCCATTCAATTGCATTGCATTCCTCATTCCATTTTACTACATTCCATTCCACTTTCCATTCCACATTCCATTAAATTCTACGTTCCATTCCATATTGCATTCCATTCTATTCCACGTTCCATTACATTACATTCCACATTCAATTCCATTCCACAATCCATTCTGTTCCATTCCACTGCATTCCACATTCTATTCCATTCCATTCCATTCCACATTCCGGTCCACATTCCATTCCATTCCACAACCTATTCCACATTCCATTTGACGTTCCATTCCATATTCCATTCCATTCCATTCCACGTTCAATTCCACATTCCATTCTTTTCGAATCCACATTCCATTCCGTTTCATTCCGCTTTCCATTTCACATTCCTTTCCATTCCATTCTATTCCACAAACCATTCAATTCAACTTCAAATTCCAATCCATTCCACATTCCATTCCACATTCCATTCTATTCCATTCCACTTTCCATTCCACATTCCATTCCATATTCCTTTCCATTCCATTGCTCGTGCCACTCCATGTTCCATTCCAATTTCCATTCTTTTTAACATTACACGTTGTATTCCACATTTAATTCCATTCCATTTCATATACCATTCCACGTTCCATTCCATTCCATTCCACATTCAATACCAAGTTCCATTCTATTCCATTCCCCATTCCATTCCATTCCATTCCACTTTCCTTTCCATTCCATTGCATTCCATATTCCATTCCATTCCACTCCACGTGCCATTCCACTTTCCATTCCATGTTCCATTCCATTCCGTTCCACGTTCCATTGAACATTCCAATCCATTCGATTCCACATTCCTCTCCACATTCCATTCCATTCCATTCCACTCTCCATTGCATTCCATTCCACATTCCATTACATGTTCCATGCCACTTTCATTCCACGATGCTTTCCAGGTTCCAGGCCGCGTTCCATTCCACGTTCCTTTCCATTCCATTCCACATTCAGTTACACATTATATTCCATTTCATTACACATTCCATTCCGTTTTAATCAATACCATATTCCATTACATTCCTTTCCACATTCCATTCCATATTCCGTTTCATTGGATTCCACATTGCATTCCCTTGCATTTCACATTCCATTCCATTCCATTCCACATTCCACATTCCATTCCATTGCATTCCACATTCCATTCCATTCCATTCCACATTCCATTCCACATTGCTTTCCACATTCCATTCCACTTTCCATCCCAGAATCCATTCCACCATTCATTCCATATTCCATTTCACGTTCCATTCCACGTTCCATTCCAGGATCTATTCCGCCTTCCATTCCATGTTCCATTACACATTCCATTCCATTCCTTTCCACGGTCCATTCTGCATTCCATTCCACGTTCCATTCCACGTTCCATTCCACATTTCATTCCATTCCATTCCAGATTCCTTTCCACATTCCATTCCATTAAATTCCTCCTTGCATTCCACATTCCATTCCATTCCACATTCCGTTCAACTTTCCATTCCATTCCATTCCACATTAAATTCCACATTCCTTTCCACTCCATTTCATATACAATTCCACATTCCATTCCATTCCATTCCATTCAATTTCACTTTCCATTCCATTCTATTCCACATTCCATTAAATTCTATTTCAAATTCCATTCGTTTCCATTGCATTCCTTTCCACATTCTGTTGCATTCCATTCCACATTCCATTCCATTCCTTTCCACATTCCATTCCATTCCATTCCATTCCATTCCTTTCCATTCCATGTTCCATTCCACATTCCAATCCATTCCATTCCAGAGTGGATTCCACCCTCCTTTCCATTACATTCCACATTCTATGGTGTTCCATTACACACTCCATTCCATTCCATTCCACCTTCCATTCCACATTCCATTCCATTCTATTCCATTCCACATTGCATTCCACATTCCATTTCATTCCATTCCACATTCCATTCCATCCCATTCCACATTCCATTACACATTCCATTGCATTGATTTCCACATTCCTTTCTGCATTCTATTCCATTCCATTCCACATTCCATTCCATCCCATTCCACGTTGTGTACCACTTTCCATTACCTTGCATTCCGCATTTCATTCCATTCCTTTCCACATTGCATTGCACATTCCATTCCATTCCATTCCACATTCCATTCCAAATTCCATTCCAATACGTTCCACTTTCCATTCCAAATTAAATTCCATTCCATTCCACATTCCATTCCACATTCCATTCAATTTCATTGCACATTCCATTCCAATCCATTCAACTTTCAATTCCATTTCATTCCACTTTTCATTGCGTTCCTTTCCAAGTTCCATTGCACCTTCCATTCCACGTTCCATTCTACGTTCCATTCCATGGTGTATTACATTCCATTTCATATTCCATTCCACATTCCAGTCCTTTCCATTCCACATTCAATTCCACATTCCATTCCACTTTCCATTCCATTCCAAATTCCATTCCATTCCATTTCAAATGCCATTCCATTTCATTCTATTCCGAATTAAATTCCATTAAATTCCATTCCATTCAACATTCCGTTCCACATTCCACTCCATTCCGTTCCGCATTCAATTTCACGTTCCATTTCACGTTCCATTCAACGTTCCATTCCACACTCCAATCCACGTTCTATTCCATTCCATTCCACATTCCATTCCATTTCATTCCGCATTCCATTCCATATTCCAATCTATTCCATTCCACATTCCATTCCATGCTATTCCACATTCCATTCCAGATTACATTCCCTTCCATTCCACATTCCATTCCATTCCATATTCCATTCCGCATTCCATTCCATAACATTCCACATTCCTTTCCATTCAATTCCACAATCCTTGCCATTCCATTCCATTCCACATTCCATTCCATTGCATTCCAGTTTCAATTCCCTTACATTCCACATTCCATTCCATTCCTTTCCACGTTCCATTACATTCCATTCCTCTTTCCATTCCATATTCCATTCTATTACATTCCACTTTCCATTCCATATTTCATTCCATTCCATTCCTTTCCATTTGCAATTACTTTCCATTCTGTTCACATTCCATTACTTTTCATTCCATTCCACATTCCATTCCATTCTATTCTATTTCACATTCCTTTCCATTCTATTCCATGTTCCATTCCATTCCTTTGCATTTTTAATTCCTTTCCATTCCACATTCCACTGCAATTTCCATTCCATTATATTCCATTCTAGATTCCATTCAATTGCATTCCATTCCATTCCACTCCACATTCCATTATTTCACATTCCATTCCATACCATTCCACATTCCTTTCAACATTCCATTTCATATTCCATTCCACATTCCTATCCATTCCATTGCACTTTCCATTCCTTTCCTTTCCACTTTACATTCCATTCCATTCGACTTTCCATTCCATTTTCCAGTCCAAATTCCATTCCAATCCATTCCACATACCATTCCATTCCAATCCATTTCTCATTCCGTTCCATTCCATTCCATTCCATTCCACTTTCCATTCCATTCCATTTTAACTTCCATTCCAATACATTCCTCATTCCATTCCACTTTCCATTCTATTCCATTTCAAAATTCATTCCACTTTCCATTCAATTCCATTCCACATTCCATTCTATTACAATACATTCCATTCCATTCCATTCCATTCCACATTCCCAACATTCCATTCAATGCCACTTTCCATTCCAAATTCCCTTCCATTCCACTCCACATTCCATTCCATTCCATTCCGTTGCATTCCACAACATTGCACGTTCCACTGCATTCCAACCCATTCCATATTCCATTCCATGTCATTCAATTCCACTTTCAGTTCCATTGCATTCCATTCCACAATCCATGCCATCCCATTCCACATTCCATTCCATTCCATTCCGCATTTTATTGCACATTCCATTACATTCCGGTCCACATTCCATTACATTCCATTCCACATTACAATCCATTCCGTTCCACATTCTTTCCATTACATTCCATTACAGTCTACATTCCGTTACATTTCATTCCACATTCCATTCCACATTCCATTCCACTTTCCATTCCACATTCCATTCCATTCCAGTACACATTCCTTTCCATTCCTTTTGACACTCCAATCCATTTCATTAGATTCCATTCAATATTCTATTCCACATTCCACTCCACATTTCATTCCACATTCCATTCCATTGCATTCCACATTCCATTCCATGCCATACCATTCCTTTCCACATTCCATTCCACACTCAATTCCATTCCATTCCACATTCCTTTCCATTCCACTTACCATGCCATTCCATTCCATTCCATTCCCCATTCCATTCCACATTCCATTCAATTCCATTCCACCTTCCATACCATTCCATTTCATTCCATTCCACTTTCGATACCATTCCATTCCACATTCCATTCCACGTTCAATTCCATTCCATTCCACTTTCGATTCCATTCCATTCCACATTCCATTCCACGTTCAATTCCATTCCATTCCACATTCTGTTGCATTCATTTCCACATTACGTTCAAATCCATTCCACATTCCATTCCATTCCGATCCTTTCCATATTCAATTCCATTCCTTAACACATTCCATTCCATTCCATTCCCCATTCCATTCCGTTTCACATAGAGTATAGAATGGAATTAAGAATGAAATGTGCAATGGAATGGAATTGAATGTGGAATAGAATGTGGAAAGGAATGGAATGGAATCTGGAATTGAATAGAAGGGAACGTGGAATGGAATGTGGTCTGGAATGTGATGGAATTTGGAAAGGAAAGTGGAATGGAATGCGGAATGCCATGGAATGTAATGAGGAATGGAATGGAAGAGCATGTGGAATGGAAATGAATGAAATGTGGAATGGAATGTGGAATCAAAGTGAATGTGGAATGGAATGGAATGTAGAATTGATTAGAGAGGAACGTGGAAAGGAATGTGGACAGGAATGGAATGGAATTTGGAATGGAAAGTGTAATGGAATGCGGAATGCAATGGAATGTAATGAGGAATGGAATGGAAGAGCATGTGGAATGGAATTGAATGAAATGTGGAATGGAATGTGGAGTCAAAGTGAATGTGGAATGGAATGGAATCGAATGTGGAATCCATTAGAAAGGAACGTGGAATGGAATGTGGACTGGAATGGAATGGAATTTGGAATGGAAAGTGGAATGGAATGGAAAGGAATGTGGAATGTAATGGAATACATTCTGGAATGGAAAGGAATGGAAAGTGGAATGGTATATGGAATGGAATGGAATGGAATTTGCAAAGGGAAGAGGAATGGAATGGAATGGAATGTGGATTGGAATGGAATGGAATGTGACATGGAAAGGAAAGAATGTGGAACGGAATGGAATAAAATGGGGAATGGAATGTGGAATGCAATGGAAAGGAAAGTTTAATGGAATGGAATGGAATGTGTAATGGAACGGAATGGAATGGAATATGGACTGATATGGATTGGAATGTGGAATGGAATGTGGAATGAAAAAGAATGGAATGGATTTGAATATAAAATGGAATGGAATGGAATGGAATTTGGAATGGAATGAGGAATGGAATGGAATGGAATTTAGTGCAAAGTGGAATGGAAAGTGGAATGGAATGGAATGAAAATTGGATTTCAAAGGAACGTGGAATGCAAATGAATGGAATGTGGAATGGAATATAATGGAATTTAGTGCACAGTGGAATGGAAAGTGGAATGGAATGGAATGAAAATTGGATTGCAAAGGAACGTGGAATGCAAAGGAATGGAATGTGGAATGGAACGTTGAATGGAATTGAATGTAACTTGCAATGAAAAGTGGAATGGAACGTGGAATGGAACGTGGAATGCAATGTGAAACGGAAAGTGGAATGGAAGTGAATGAAAGTGGAATGTAATGGAATGAAATGGAAAGGAATGTGGAATGTAACATGGAATGGAATGTGTAATATATCGTGGAACGGAATGGAATGTGAAATGGAATGTGGTATGGAATGGAATGGAATGTGGAATGGAACGTGGAATTGAATGGAAAGTGGAAAGGAATGTGAATTGGAAGGTGGAATGGACTGCAGTGTGGAACAGATTGTGGAATGGAATGTGGAATGGAATGCGTAATTTAATGGAATGGAAGGTTGAATGGAATGTGGAATGGAATGGAATGTAATGTGTAATGGCATGTGGAATGGAATGTGGAGTAGAATGGAATGGAATGTGGAATGGAATGGAATGGAATGGAAATGAATGGAATGTGGAATGCAATGGAACGTTGAATGCACTCCGGAAAAGAATGGAATGCAAAGTCGAAAGGAATGGAATGGAATGTGGAATGGAAGGTGGAATGAATTGTGCAATGGAATGGAAGGGAATGGAAAGTGGAATGGAACGTGGAATGGAATAGAATGGAAACTGGAATGGATGGAACAGAATGTGGAATGGAACGTGGAATGGAATGGAAAGGAATGCAAAGTGTAATGGAATGGAATTAAACGTGAAATGGAATGGAAAGGAACATGGAAAGGAATGGAAATGAATGTGGAATGGAATGCTGAATGGAATGTGGAATGGAACGAAATGCAACGTGCAATGGAATAGAACGGATTGTGGATTGGAATGGAATGGAATGTGCAGTGGAATGTGAAATGGAACGTGGAATGGAATGGAATGGAATGTGGAATGGAATGGAATGGAATTTTTAATGGAAGGTGGAATGGATTGGAATGGAATGTAGAGTGGAATGAGGTGTAAAATGTGGAATGGAATGGAATGGAATGTGAAAAGGAATGAAATGGAATGTGGAATGGAATCTGGAAAGCAATGGAATGGAATGTGGAATGGAATGTGGAAGGAAATGTGGAATGGAATTGAATGTGTTATGGCATGGAATGTGGAATGGAATGGAATGTGGAACAAAATGTGGAATGGAATGGAATGGAATGGGGAAAGAAATGCAAAATTGAAAGGAATGGAATGAAATGGAATGGAATGGAATGTGAAACGGATTTTAATGGAATGTGGAATGGAACGGAATGGAATATGGAATGGAAAGGAATGGAAAGGAATGGAATGGAATGGAATGTGGAATGGAATGGAATGTGGAACAAAATGTGGAATGGAATGGAATGGAATGGGAAAGAAATGCAAAATTGAAAGGAATGGAATGAAATGGAATGGAATGGAATGTGAAACGTATTTTAATGGAATGTGGAATTGAATGGAATGAGAAATGGAATGGAATGGAATGGAATATGGAATGGAATGGAATGGAAAGGAAAGTGAAATTGAATGGAAAGTTACGGAATGCAAAGG
Source organism: Pongo abelii (assembly GCF_028885655.2). Lineage (NCBI taxonomy): Eukaryota > Metazoa > Chordata > Mammalia > Primates > Hominidae > Pongo > Pongo abelii. The sequence goes on from NC_071999.2 coordinate 7,339,595, forward strand.
AATGGAATGGAATGTGGAATGCAAAGAAATGGTATGTGGAATGGAATGGAATGGAATGGACCATGGAATGCAATGCAATCAAGCGGAATGGATTAAGTAATGCAATGGATTGGAATATGGAATGGAATGTAATGGAATGGAATAAAATGTGTAATTGAATGTGGAATGTAATGGAATGTGGACTGTTGTGTGGAAAGCAAAGGAATGTGGAATGGAATGGAATGGAATGTGGATTGCAATGGAATGGAATGGAATGGAATTTGGACTGGAATGGAATGGAATGGAATGTGCTGTGGAATATGGAATTTATTTGAATGGAATGGAATGTGGAATGTAATGTGGAATGGAAAGGAATTCAATGTAGAATGGAATGTGAAATGGAATGGATTGGAATGGAATGTGGAATGGAATGTGGAATGGAATGGAATGCAATGTAGAATGGAAAGTGGAATGGAATGGAATGAAATGTGGAAAGGAAAGAAATGGAATGGAATGTGGAATGGAACGTGGAATGGAAAGTGAAATAGAAAGTGGAATAAATCATTGAATGGAACGTGGAATTGAATGAAATGAAACGTGGAAAGTAATGGAATGGAATGTGGAAAGGTATGAAATGGAATCTGGAATGCAATGCAATGCAACGTGGAATGGAATTCAATGGAATGGAATGTGCACTGGAATGTAATGCAAAGAAATAGAATGTGGAGTGGAATGGAATTTAATGTGGAATGCAATGGAAGGGAATGTGGAATGGAATGGAAAGGAATGAAATGTGGACTGGTATGGAATGGAATGGAATGTGGACTGGAAAGGAATGGAATGGAATAGAATGTGGAATGAAATGGAATGGAAAGTGGAATGAAATGGGGAATGGCATGGAACTGAAATTGGAATGGAATGGAATGGACTGTTGAATGGAATGGAATGGAAAGGAATGTGGAATGGAATGGAAAGAAATGGAATGGAATAGAATAGATTGGAATGAAATATTTTGTGGAATGGAATGTAAGAGTATGTGGAATGGAATGGAATGGAATGGAATGCAATGGAATGTGGAATGGAAAGGGATGGAATATGGAATGGGATGGAATGAAAAGTGGAATGTAATGTGGAATGGAAAGGGCAATAGAATTGAAAGGAATGTTGAATGGAATGTGGAACAGAATGGAATGTGGCATGGAATGTAATGGACAGGTGAATGGAATGTGGAACAGAATGGAATGTGGCATGGAATGGAATGGACAGGTGAATGGAATGTGGAATGTGGAATACAATGGAATGGAATGAGGAATGGAATGCGGAACGGAATGTGGAATGGAAAGTGGAATGTACTGGAAGGGAATGTGTTATGGAATGGAATGTGGAATGGAATAGAATGGAATGGAATCTGGAATGGAATGGAAGGGATTTTGGAAAGGAATCGAATGGAATAGAATGTGGAATAGAATTCAATGGAAACGAACGGATAGGAATGTGGTATGGAATGTAATGAAATGTGTAATGGAATGGAATGGAATGTGGAATGGAATGCATTAGAATGCAATGTGGAATGGAATTGACCGGAAAGGAATGGAAAGTGAAATGGAAGGGAAAGGAATGTGGAATGGAATGTGGAAGGGAATGGAATGGAATATGGAATTGAAAGGAATACAATTTGGAACGCAATACAAGGAAAGGAATGTGGAATGGAATGGAATGTGGAATGGAATGGAAGAGAATGGAATGCGGAATGAAATGGAATGGAAAGTGGAGTGTAATGGAATGGGCTAGATTGGAATGGAATGGAAAGAGGAAGGAAATGGAATGGAATGTGGAATGTAACGGAATGGAATGGAATGAGGATTGGAATGTCGAATGGATTGGATTGGAATGAGAAATGCAATGGAATGGAATGTGGAATGGAATGGAATGGAATGTGGAATGGAAAGGAATGGAATGTGGAATGGAATGGAATGGAATGTGGAATGGAAAGGAATGGAATGTGGAATGGAATGGAATGGAATGGAATGTGGAATGGAAAGGAATGGAACGCAAAGTGGAATGGAATGGACTGGAATGAAATGCAATGTGGAATGGAATGGAATGGAGTATGAAATGGAATGTATTAGAATAGAATGGAATGTGGAAAGGAATGGAATGGAATGTGGAATGGAATGGATAGTGGAATGGAATTTGGAATGGAAAGCAATCGAATTTGGAAAGGACAGTAGAATGGAATGGTATCGAATGTGGAATGGAATGGAATAGAATATGTAATGGAAAGGAAAGGAATGTGGAATGCAAAGTGAAATGGAATGGAATGGGCAGTGGAAAGTGGAATGGAATGGAATGGAATGCAATGTGGAATGGATTGTGGAATGGAATGTGGAATGGAAAGGGGAATGGAATGTGGAATAGAATGGAATGGAATGTGGAATGGAATGTTTAATGGAATGGAATGAAATGTGTAATGGAAAGTGCAATGGAATAGAACGTAATGTGGAATGGAATGAGGAATGGAAGATGGAATGGAACATGGATTGGAGTGTAGAGCGGAATGTGGAATCCAATGTTTAATGTAATGGAAAATGGAATGTGGAATGTGCTATGGAAAGGAATGGAATGTGAATTGGAATGCAATGGAATGTGGAATGGAATGCAATGGAATGTGGAATGGAATGGAATGGAACGTGGAATGGAAAGGAATGCAATATGTAATTGCATAGAATGGAGTATGAATTGCAATGGAGTGGAAAGTGGAATGGAATGGAATGGAATGCGATGGAATGTGAAATAGAATGTAATGAAATGTAGAAGGCAAAGGAAAGCAATATGGAACGGAATGTGGAATGGAATGGATTGGAATGGAATGTGGAATTGAATGGAATGGAATGCAATGTAATGTTGAACGGAATTGAGTGGAATGTGGAATGGAATGGAATGGAATAAGGAATGGAATGGAATGGAATGGATTGGAATGTGGAATGGAATGGAAGTTGGAATGAAATATGGATTGGAATGGAATGGTATATGCAATGGAATGTAGCGGAATGTGTAGTGGAATGTAATGGAACGTGGATTGGAATGTTGAATGGACTATGGAAAGTAATGGAATGGAATGCAGAATTAAATGTGGAATGGAATGGAATGGCATAGAATGGAATGAAGAATGGAAAGGAAAGGAATGTTGAATTGAATGTATTGCAATATACTGAAATGTGGAATGGAATGGAATGGAATGTGGAATGGATTGGAATGGAATAAGGAATGGAATGCAATAGAAGGAAATGGAATATGGAATGGAATGCAACGGATTTTGGAATGGAATGTGGCATAGAATTCATTGGAATGGGGTGTGGAATGGAATGGAATGGAATGTGGAATATAATGGAAGGGAATGTGGAATGGAAATTCGAATCGAAAGGAATGGAAAGTGAAATGAAATGGAATGGAATGGGGAATGCAATGTGAAATGGCAAGGAATGGAATATGGAATTGAATAGAATGGAATGTGGAATGGAATGTGGAACGGTTTGCAATGGAAAGTAAAATGGAATCGAGTGGAATGAGGAATGGCATGGAATGGAATGGAATGTAGAATGGAATGGAATGGATTGTGGGAAGAAACGGAATGGAATGGAATGTGGAATGGAATGGAATGGAAAGGAATGGATTGGAATGTGGTATGGATTGCAATGGAATATATGATGGAATGGAATGGAATTTGTAATGGACTGGAATGAAAAGTGAAATGGAATGGAATGGAATGTGGAATGAAATGGAAGGGAAAGCAATGGAAAGTGGAACGAAATGGAAGGGAATGTGTAATGGAATATGGAAGGGAACGTAATGGAATGTGGAATGGAATGTAATTTGTAATGGAATGGAATGTGGAATTAAACAGAATGGAAACAAGGTGGAAGGGAAAGGAATAGAATGGAATATGGAATGGAATGTGAAATGGAATGGAATGGAAGGTGAAATGGAATGGAAAGGAATTTGAAATGGAATGGAATGGAATGGAATGGAATGGAATGTGGAATGGAATGGAATGTAATGGAATGTGGAATGGAGTTGAAAGGAATGGAATGTAGAATGGAATGGAATGGAATGGAATGTTAGGAAACTTGGAATGGAATGTGGAATGCAATGGAATGGTATGTGATTTGGAACCGAATGCAATGTGGAATGGAATAGAATGGAATGTGGAATGCAATGGAATGGAATATGGAATGGAATGGTATGAAGTTTAAGGTGGAATGGAAAGGAATGGAATGTGGAATGGAATGTGCAACTGAATGGAATGGAATGGAATGTGGAATGGTATGGAATGGAATAGATTGGAATGTGGAATGGAAGGTAATGGAAGGTGTAATGGAAAGGAATGGAATGTAAAATGGAATGGAATGGAGTGTGGAATGTAAGGTACTGTAATGGAATGGAATGTAGAATGGAATGGGATGTCGAATGGAACGTGGAATGGAAATTGAAATGGAATGTGGAGTAGAATGGAATACAATGCAATGGAATGGAATGGAACATGGACTCTAATGTGGAATGGAATGGAATTGAATGGAACAGAATGTGGACTGGAATGGAATGGAATGGAATGGAATAGCATGTATAATGGAATGTGGAGTGGAATGGAACAGAATGGGAAATTTCCTGGAATGGAATGTGGATTTGAATGGAATGGAATGTGGGATGGAATGTAATGGAATGTAGAATGGAATGGAATGAAGTGGAATGAGGAATGGAATTGAATGGAATGTGTAATGTAATGTGTAATGGAATGTGAAATGGAATGTGGAATTGAATTGTGTGGAATGTGGAATGGAGTGGAATGGAATGCAATGGAATGGAATTTGGAATAAAATGGAATGGAATGGAATGGTATGGAATATGTAATGGAATGGAATGTGGAATTCCATGGAATAAAAAGGAATGGAATGGAATGGAATGGAAGGGAAGGGAATACGGAATGGAAGGTGGAATGCAATAGAAAAGAATGTGGAAAGGAATGGAATGGAATGGAATGTGGAATAGAACAGAATGGAATGTGGAATGGAATGGAATGGAATTGGAAAAGGAATGGAATGGAATGGAAAGTGAAAAGGAATGGAATAGAATGTGGAAAGAAATGGAATGGAACTTGGAATGTAATGGAAATTAATGTGGAATGGAACGGAATGGAATGTGGAATGAAAACTGGAATGGAATGTGGAATGTAATGGAATGGAAAGTGGAATGGAATGGAATGGAGTGGAATGTGGAATGAAATGTAGAATACAAAGGAATGGAAAGTGGAATGGAAGGTGGAATGGAACGTGGAATGGATGGTGGAATGGAACGTGTAATGGAATGTGGAATGGAAATTGGAATGGAATGGAACGGAATGTGACATGAAATGGAATGGAATGTGGAACGCAATGTGGAATGGAATGGAATGGAATGAAATGTGGAAAGAATTGAAATGGCATGTGGAATGGAATGGTATGGAAGTTGTAATGGAATAGAATGGAAGGTGGAATGGAACGTGCAATGTAACGTGGAAAGAAATGTGGAATGGAATGTGGAATGGAAAGTGGAATGGATTGGAATGGAACATTAAATGGAATGGAATGGACTGTGGAAAGGAACGTGGAATGGAATGGAATGGAACATGGAATTGAACGTGGAATGGAACGTGTAATGGAATGGAATGGAACATGGAATGGAACATGGAATGGAATTTGAAAAGGATTGGAAATTAGAAGGGAATTGAAAGGAAAGTGGAAAGGAGGGGAATGGAAAGTGAAATTGAAAGTGGATTTGAATGTGGAATGGAATGGAAGGGAAGCTGAAATGGAGTGGAATGGAACGTGGAATGAAATGTGGAAAGTAATTTGGAATGCAATGTCAGATGGAATGGAATGCAATGTTGAATGCAATGGAATGGAATGAGGAATGGAATGTGGAATGGAATGGAATGTAATGGAATGTAGAATGGAACGTGAAATGGAATGTGGAACGGAATGGAATGGAATGTTGAATGGAAAGTGGAATGGAATGGAATGGAATTTGGAATGGAATGTGAAATAGAATGTGGAATGTAATGTGCAATAGAATATGGAATGGTATGGAAAGGAATATGAAATTGAAGGGAAATGGAACGTGGAATGGAATGGAATTGAAGGTCTAATGGAATGGAATGGATTGAGGAATGGAATGTTCAATGGAATGTGGAATGGAATTTGGAACAGAATGGAATGGAATGCAGAATGGAACGCGGCATGGTGTGGAATGGAACGTGAAATTGAACGTTGAATGAAACGTGGAATGGAAAGTGGAATGTAATGTGGAATGGAAGGTACAATAGAATGTGCAATGGAATGTGGAATGGAATGAGGAATGGAAAGAAATGGAACCTGGAATGTAACATGGAACGGAATGGAATGCAACGTGGAATGGAAAGTGGATTGGAATGTGGGATTCAACGTGCAATGGAATGTAATGGAATGTGGATGGGAATGCGGGATGGAATTTAATGGAATATGGAATGGAATGTGGAATGGAATGCGGAATGGAATGGAATGGTATGTGGAATAGAATGGAATGGAACGAGCAACGGAAAGTGTACTGGAATGCATTGCAATGTGCAATGCATTGCGGAATGCAATGAAATGGAATGTGGAATGGAATGTAGAATGGAATGTGGAATGGAATGTGGAATGTAATGTGGACAGGAATGCAATGGAACGTGAAGTGCAATGTGGACTGCTGTAGAATGGATTGTGGAATGGAATGGGGTATGGAATGTGGACAGGAATGCAAGGGAATGTGGAACGGAATGTGGAATGGAATGGAAGTAAAGTGGAATGGAATGTGGAATGGAATGGAATGGTATGTGGAAAGGAATGCGGAACGGAATGCGGAATGGAATTTAATGGAATGGAATGGGGTATGGAATGTGGAATGGAATGGAATGGAAAGTGGGATAGAATGGAGTGGAATGGAATGTGTAATGGAAAGTGGATTAGAATAGAATGGAATGTGTAATGGAACGGAATGGAGTGTTGAATGGAATGGAATGAAATGGAATGCTAAATTGATTGTGGAATGGAACGTGGAACGGCATGAAATGGAACGTAGAACTGAATGGGATGGAACATGGAATGGAATGGAATGGAACGTGGAAGGGAACATAGAATGGAAAGTGGAATGGAACGTGGAATGGAATGTAGAACGGAATGGAATGGAAATTGGAATGGAATGTAGGATTGAATGGAAAGAAATATGCAAAGGAATATGGAATGGAATGTGGAATGCAAAGTGAAATGGAATGCAATGGAATTTGGAAAGGAATGTGGAATAGAACGTGGAATGGAAAGTGGAATGGAATGCAATGTAAAGTGGAATGGAATGTGGATTTGAACGTGGAATGCAATGTGGAATGGAATGGAAAGGAATGTGGAATGGAATGTAGAATGGAATGTGGAATGGAATAGAATGGAATGAAATGTGTAATTGAATGTGGAATGGAATGTGAAATGGAACGTGGAATGGAATGATATGGAACGTGGAATGGAATGTGGAATTGAATTTAATGGAATGTGGAATGGAATGTGGAATGGAATGGAATGGAATGTGGAATGGAATTTGAAACTCAATGGATCGTGGAATGGAATGTACAATGGAATGGAATGGAATGTGGAATAGAAAGTGGAATGGAATGGTGTGGAATGTAATTTGGAATGGAATGGAATGGAATGTTTAAAGGAATGGAATGGAATGCAATGTGGAATTAAATGGAATTCAATGTGGAATGGAATGGAATGGAATGTGGAATGTAATGGAATGCAATGTGGAATGGAATGGGCAATGGAACAGAATGGAAAGGAGTGGAATATGGAATGGAATGGAATGGAATACCGAATGGAATTGAATGGAATGGAATTTGGAATGGTATGGAATTGAATACGGAATGGAATGGAAAGGAATGTGTAATGGAATGCTATGGAATGCAATGTGGAATGGAATGGAGTGCAAAGTGGAATGGAATGGAAAGCAATGTGACATGGAATGGAATGGAATATGGAATTGAATGTAATGTGATGAAGTGTGGAATGAAATGGAATGGAATGGAAAGCAATATGGAAGGTAGGGAAATGGATTGTGGAATTGAATGCAATGGATTGTGCAAAGAATGAAATGAAATCTGAAAAGGAATATGGAATGGAATGGAATTTAATGGAATGGAATGTGGAATGGAATGGAATGGAATGGAATGGAATGGAATGTGGAATGGAATGGAATGTAATATGGAATGGAATGGAATGTGGTATGGAAAGGAATTGAATATTTAATTTAATGGAATCCAATGTGGAATGGAATGGTTTGGAATGTGGAATGGAATTTGGATTTAAATGCAAAGGAAGGGGATGGAATGGGATGTCGAATAGAAGGGAATGGAATGGAGTGGAATGGAATGGAATTTGTAATGGAATGGAATGGAAGGAGGAATGGAATGGAATGGAAGGTGGAATGAAATGGAATGGAGTTGAATGTGGAATGGAATATAAAGGAATGTAGAATGGAATGTAGAATGGAATGTGGAATAGATTATGCAATGGAATGTGGAACGCAATGGAGTGAAATATGGAATTGAATGGAATGGAATGTGGAATGGAATGGAATGTGGAATGGAATGTGGAGTGTAATGGAATGGAATGTGGAATGGAAAGTGGAATGGAATGTAATGGGAAGTGGAATGGAACGTGGATTAGAATGCAATGGAACGTATAAAGGAACGTGGAATGGAATGTGCAATGGAATAGAATGGAATGTGGAATGGGAATTGGAATGGAATGGAATGGGGAATGGAAAGTGGAAAGCAAGTTGAAAGGAACGTGGAACGGAACGTGGAATGGAAAGTGCAATGAAATGGAATGGAATGTGGAATAGAATGTAGAATGGAATGTGGAATAGAATGTGGAATAGAATGCGGAATGGAATGCAAAGGAATGTGGAATGGAATGGAATGCAATGTGGACTCGAATGGAATGGAAGGTGAAAAGGAATTCAATGGAATTTGGAATGGAGTGTGATGGAATGTGGAATGAAATGAAAGGAATGTGGAATGGAATGGAATGGAAAGGAATGGAATGTGGAACAGAATGGATGGGAACGTGGAATGGAATGGAATGGAATGTGAAATGGAATGGAAAGGAAGGTGCAATGGAATGGAATGGAATGTGGAATAGATTGGAATGGAATGGAATGTGGAATGTAATGGCATGGAATGTGGAATGGAATCTGGACTGAAATGGAATGGAAAATGGAAAGGAATTTGGAATTCAATAGAATGCAATGTGGAATGGATTGTGGAATGGAATGGAATGGAAGGTGGAATGCAACGCGGAATGGAACGTGTGAAAGAACATGGAATGGAGCTGGAATGGAACGTGGAATGGAATGTGGAATGGAATAAAAGGGAATTTGAAATGGAATGGAATGGAATGTGGAATGGAATATGAAATGGAATAGAATGTGCATTGGAATGTGGAAAGGATTGGAATGGAATGGAATGGAATGTGGAATGGATTGGAATTGAATGGAATGGAACATGGAATGGAATGGAATGGAACGGAATGGAAAGTGGAATGGAATGGAATGGATAGCGTAATGGAATTCAGTGGAATGGAATGTTTAATGGAGTGGAATGGAATGTGGAATGGAATGTGGAATAGAATTTAGAAGGGAATATGGTATGCAATGTGGAATGGAATGGAATGGAATGTGGAATTGAATGTGGAATGGAATGTGGAATGGAATGTGGAAGGGAATGTGGAAAGGAAAGGAATGGAATGTGGAATCGAACGTGGAATTGAATGTATAATGGAATGTGTAATGCAAAGGAATGGAATGTGGAATGAAATGTTGAATGGAATGTGAAGTGGAATGTAATGGATTGTGGAATGGAAAGGAATGGAATGTGGAATGGTATGGAAAGGAATGTAATGGAATGTTATGTGGAATGGAATGGAATGGAAAGTCGAATGGAATGGAATGGAATGTGGAATGAAAAGGAATGGAAATTTATATGGAATTGAATAGAATGCAATGTGGAAAGGAATGGAATGGAATGTGGAATTGAATGGAATGGAAATTGGAATGAAATGGAGTGGAATGTGGAATGGAATGGAGTGGAATGGAATGGAATGGAATGGAATGGAAGGTGGAATGGAATATGAAATGGAATGTCGAATGGAACGTGAAATGGAGTGAAATGAAACGTGGAAGGGGATGGAAAGGAAAGTGGAATGGAATGGAATGGAACGTGGAATGTAACTTGGAATGGAACGTGGAATTGAACTTGTAGTGGAACGTGGAATGAAATGGAATGGAACGTGGAATGGAACGTTGAATAGAATATGGAATGGAATGTGGAATGTAACCGAATGGAATATGGAAAGGAATGGAAGGGAACATGGTATGCAATGTGTAGTCGAATGGAACGGAATGTGGAATGGATTGTGGAAAGAAATGGAACTGATTGTGGTAGGGAATGTGGAATGGAATGTGGAATATAATGGAACGGAACGTGGAATGGAAACTGGAATTGAATGGAATGGAATGTGGAATGGAATCGAATGGAATGTGGAATGCAATGGAATAGAATGTGGAATGCTATGGGATGGAATATTGAATGTAACGTGGAATGGAATGGAATGGAACGTGGAGTGGAACTGGTAATAAAATGGTATGGAACGTGGAAGGGAATGTCGAACGGAATGTGGAATGGAATATGGAATGGAATGTGGAATGTAACAGAATGGAATGTGGAATATAGCAGAATGGAGTGTGGAATGGAATGGAATGGAATGTTGTATGGAATGTGGAGTGGAATGAAACGGAATGTGGAAAGAATTGTGGAAAGGAATGGAATGGATTGTGGAAGGGAATGTGAAATAGAATGTGGAATGTAACGGAATGGAACGTGGAGTCGAAAGGAGTGGAAACTGGCATGAAATTTGGAATGGAATGGTAAGGAATGTGGAATGGAATGTGGTATGCGATGTGGAATGTAATGTGAAAGGAAATGTGGAATGGAATGGAATGGAATGTGGATTGGAATGTGGAATGGAATGGAATGGAATATGGAATGGAATGCGGAATGGAATGGAATGCAATGTGGAATGCAATCTGGAATGGAATGGAATGGAATGTGGAATGGAATGTGGAATGCAATAGAATGTTATATGGAATGGAATGTGGAATGGAATGTGGAATGGAATGTGGAATTAAATGGAATTGAATGTGGAATGGAATGGAATGTGAAATGAAAGGGATTGGAATCTGGAATGTGAAATGGAATGTGGAATGGAATGTGAAATGCAATGTGGAATGGAAAGGAATGGATTGTGGAATGGAATGGAATGGAAAGAATGGAATGCAGAATGGAAAGGAGTGGAATGGAATGGAATGTGGAATAAAATGGAATGGAATGGAATGCAGAATGGAATGGAGTGGAATGGAATGGAATGTGGAAAGGAAGAGACTTGAATGTGGAATGGAATGTGGAATGGAAGGGAATGGAATGTGGAATGGAATGGAATGGAATGGAATGTGGAATGGAATGGAATAGTATATGGAATGGAATGGAATGGTATGTGGAATGCAATGGAATGGAACGCGGAATGGAGCGGAATGGAATGGAATGGAATGTGGAAAGGAAATTGAATGGAACGTGGATTGGAACGTGGAATGGAATGAGCAATGGAACTTGGAATGGAATGTACAATGGAATGTGGAATGGAACGTGGAATTAAATGGAATGAAAACTGGAAAGGAATGTGTAATGGAGTGGAATGGAACGTGGAATGTATCGCGGAATGGAATTTGTAATGGAATGTGGAATGGAACGTGGAATGGAAGGTGGAATGCAATATGGAATGGAAAGTGCAATGGAATGTGAAATGGCACGTGGAATGGAATTTGTTATGGAATGTAATGGAATGTTGAATGGAATGTGGAGGGGAATAGAAGGAATACGGAATGGAATGCAATGGGAGGTTGAATGGAATGTGGAATTGAGTGGAATAAAATGTGGAATGGAGTGTGGAATGGAATGAGGAATGGAATGTGGAATGGAAAGGAATATAATGTGGAAAAGAATGTGCAATGGAAAATGCAATAGAAAGTGGGATAGAATGGAAAGGAATGTGGAATGGAACGTGGAATGGAATGGAATGGAACCTGGAGTGGAAATTGGAATGTAACCTTTAATGGAACGTGGAATGGAATGTGGAATGTAATGAAATGGAACGTAGAATGGAATGGAATGGAATGTGGAATGGAATGTGGAATGGAATGGAATGGAATGTGGAATGTAATGTGCAATGCAATCTGGAAGGCAACATGGAATGAAATGGAATGGAATGTGGAATATAAGGGAATGGAAAGTGGAAAGGAATGTGGAATGGAATGCAATTGAATGTGGAATGGCCCGGAATGGAATGTGGAATGGAATGTGTAATGGAATGTGAAAAGTAACGGAATGGAATGTGGAATTGAATGTGGAATGGAATGTGGAAAGGAATGGCATGGATTGTGCAATGGAATGCAATGGAATTGTATTTAATCTGCAATAGAATGGAATGCAATGTGGAATGGATCGTGGGATGGAACCTGGAATGGATCGTGGAATGCCCCTTGGAAGGTAATGGAATGGAATGTGGAACGGAATGTGGGATGGAATGGAATGAAAAGTGGAATGGAATGTGGAATGGAATGCAAAGGAATGTGGAAAGGAATGGAAAAGAGAAAGGAATGGAATGTGAAATGGAATGTGGAATGGAATGTGGAATGGAATGTGGAATGAATCGTGGAATGGAATGTGGAATGGAATGTGAAATGGAATGGACTGGAATGAGAAATGGAATGTGGAATGGAATGTGGAATGGAATTTGGAATGGATCGTGGAATGGAATGTAATTGAACATGTAATGGAATGTGGAATGGAATGGAATGGAATGTGGAAAGGAATGTGGAATTGAATGTGAAATAGAATGGTATTCCATGTGGAATGTAATGTGGAATTGAATGTAATGTGGAATGCAGTGGAATGGAATGTGGTATTTAATGTTGAATGGAACGTGGAATGTAAGGTGGAATGGAATGGCATGGAATGTTGAACGGAATTTGGAATGGAAAGTGGAATAGAACGTAATATAATGTGGAATGGAATGTCTAAAGGAATGTGGAAAGGAAAGTTGAATGCAATGGAATGGATTGCGGAATGGAATGTGGAATGCAATGCAATGGAACGTAAAATGGAACGTGCAAAGAACGTGGAAAAGAACTTGGAATAGACTGTGGAATGGAATTGAATGGAATGTGGAATGGAATGGAATGGAATGTGGAATGCAAAGTGTAGTGGAATGTGGAATGCAATGAGGAATATGGAATGGAATGGAATGTGGAATGGAATCTGTTATAGAATGTGGAATGGAATGTGGAATTGAATGGAATTTAATGCGGAATGGAATGGAATTGTCTGTGGAAAGCAGTGTGGAATGGAATGCAATGGAATGTGGAATGGAACGGAATGGAATGTGGAATAGAATGTGGAATGGAATGGAATTGAATTTGGAATGGAATAGATTGTGGAATGGAACACAATGGAATGTGGAATGGAATGTGGAATGGAACGGAATGGAATGTGGAATAGAATGTGGAATGGAATGGAATTGAATGTGGAATGGAATAGATTGTGGAATGGAACACAATGGAATGTGGAATGGAATGTGGAATTTAATGGAATGGATTGTGGAATGGAGAGGAATGGAATGGTTTGAAATTTGGGAAGTAATTGAATGGAATGTCGAATGGAACGTGGAATAGAATGTGGAATGGAACGTGGAATGCAACGCAGAAGGGAGTGGAATGGAATGTAGAATGGAATTTGGGATGGAAAGGAAAGGAACGCGGAATGCAGTGTGGAATGGAATGTGCAATGAAATGGAATGGAATGTGGCATGCAATGTGGAATGTAATGTGGAATTGAATGGAATGGAATGTGGAATGGAATGTGAAATGTAATGGAGTGGAATGTGAAATGGAATGTGGAATGGAATGTGAAATGGAAAGTGGAATGGAATGTGGAATGGAATGAGGAATGGAATGAGGAATGGAATCTGGAATGGAATGTGGAATGTATAGGAATGTAATGTGGAAAGGAATTTTCAAAGGAAAGTGCAATAGAAAATGGAATGGAAGGGAAAGGAATGTGGAATGGAACGTGGAATGGAGTGGAATGGAACGTGGAATGGAATGGAATGGAACGTTGAAGGGAAGGTGGAATGTGACGTTTAATGGAAAGTGGAATGGATTGTGGAATGTAATGGAATGGAATGTGGAATGGAATGTGAAATGCAATGTGGAATGTAATGTGGAATAGAATGGAATAGAATGTGAAACGTAATGTGGAATGGAATGTGTAAGGGAACATGGAATGGAATGGAATGGAAAGTGGAATATAAGGGAATGGAAAGTGTAAAGGAATGTGGAATGGATTGCAATGGAATGTGGAATGGAACGGAATGGAATGTAGAATGGGATGTGTAATTGAATGTAAAACGGAATGGAATGGAAGGTGTAATGGAATGGAACGGAATGTGCAATGGAATATGGAAAGCAATGTTGAATGCAATGTGAAATCGAATGCGGAAAGGAATGTGGAATGGAAGAGAATGGAATGTGAAATGAAATGGAATGGAATGTGGAATGGAATAGAAAGGAATGAGGAATGGAATGCAATGGAATGTGATATGGTTTATGGAAAGGAATGTGGAATGGAATGTGGAACGGAATGTGGAAATGAATGTGGTATGTAATGGAATGGAATGTGAAATGGAATGGAATGAAATGTGGAATGGAATGTGGAATGTAATGGAATGGAATGTGGAATGGAATGGAATGGAATGGAATGTGGAATGGAATGGAATGGAATGTGGAATGGAATGTGGAATCTAATGTGAAATGGAATGTGGAAAGCAATGAACTACAATGTGGATTATAATTTGGAATGTAAAGTGGAATGAAACATGCAGTGAATCGGAATGGAATGTGGAACGGAATGTGGAGTAGAGTGTGGAATGGAATGTGGAACGGAAGGGAATGGAAAGTGGGATGGAATGTGGAATGCAATGTGGAATGGAACATAAAATGGAATGGAATGGAATGTGGAATGGAACGTGGAATGGAATGTGGAAAGGATTGGAATTTGGAAAGGAATAGAATGGCTTATGGAATGGAATGGAATGAAATGTGGAATGGAATGGAATGGAATGTGGCATGGAATGTGGAATGGAATGGAATGCAATGTGGAATGGAATGTGGAATAGAATGGAATGGAATGCAATCAGGAATGGAATGTGGAACGTAATGGAATGGAATGTGGTATGGAATAGAATGGAATGTGAAATGGGGTGGAATGGAATGGAATGGAAAATGAAAGGGGATGTGGAATGGTATGTGAAATGGAATGTGGAATGTAATGTGGAACGGAAAGTGGAATGGAAGGAAATGCAACGTGGAATGGAATGGAATGTATCATAGATGGGAATGGAATGGAACGTGGAATGTAACATGGAATGGAACGTGCAACAGTATGGGAAATGGAATGGAATGGTATATGAAACGGAATGCGGAATGTAATTGATTGGAATGTGGAATGGAATGAGGAATGGAAAGGAATTGAATGTGGAATCAAATGGAAGTGAATGTGGAATACAATGGAAAGGAATGTGGAATGGATTGTGGAATGGACTGTAGAATGAAATGTGTAATGGAATGTGTAAAGGAAAGGCTTGGAATGTGTAATGGAATGTAGACTGGAATGTGGAATGTAATGGAATTGAACGTGGAAAGGAATGTGTAATTGAATGGAGTGGAATGTGGAATGGAATGTGCAATGGAATGTGGAATGGAATGTGCAATGGAATGTGGAATGGAATGGAATGGTATGTGGAATGGAATATGGAGTGGAATGGAATGTGGAGTGTAATGCAATGGAATGTGGAATTTAATGCAATGGAATGTGCAATGGAATGTAGAATGTAATGGAATGGAATGTGGAATGGAATGTAGAATGGAATGTGGAATGGAAAGTGGAATGGAATGGAATGAAATGTGTAATGGAACGTGCAATGGAATGGAATAGGACGTGTATTGCAACGTGGAATGGAATGTGGAAGGGAACGTGGAATAGAATGAAATTTCCAATGGAATGAAATGGAATATGGACTGGAATGGGAAATGGAATGTGGAATGGAATGGAATGGAAGGTGGAATGGAATGGAATGTATTCTGGAATGGAAGGTGGAACGGGATGGAATGGAATGTGGAATGGTATGGAATGGAATGTGGAATTGAATGGAACTTGACATGGAATGGAATGGAATATGGAATGTGAAATGGAATGTGGAATGGAATGTGAAATGTAATGTGGAATGGAATGGAATGCAATGTGGAATGGATTGTGGAATGGAGTGTGGAATGGAATAGAACGTGAAATGAAATAGATTGGAATCTGGAATGTGGAATGGAATGTGGAATTCAATGTGAAATGCATTGTGGAATGGAAAGCAATGGATTGTGGACTGGAATGGAATTTAATGGAATGCGGAATGGAATGGAGTGGAATGGAATGGAATGTGGAATAGAAGAGAATGGAATGTGGAATGGAATGTGGAATGGAAGGGAATGGAATGTTGAATGGAATGTGGAATGGAATGGAATGGAATGGAATGTGGAATGGAACGGAATGTGGAATGGAATGGAATAGAATATGGAACGGAATGGAATGGAATGTGGAATGCAATGGAATGGAATGTGGAATGGGATGGAATGGAATAAAATGTGGAATATGAAATGGAATGTGGAATGGAATGTCAAATTTAATGTAGAAAGGAATGTGGAATGGAATGAAATGCATCTTAGCCAGTAATGGAATGGAACGTGGAATTGAATGGAACGGCACGTGGAGTCAAACATGGAATGCAACGTGGAAAGAAACGAGGAGTGGAATGGAATGGAATGTGGAATGGAATGGAATGGAATGTGGAATGGAATGGTATGTGGAATGGAATGAGGAATGGAATTAAATGGAATGTGTAATGGAATGGAATTGAATGTTATGGAATGTGGAAAGGAATGCAAAGGAATGTGGAATGGAAAGTGGAATGGAATGGAATGGAATGGAACGTGGAATTGAATGGAATGGAAAGTGTTATGGAACGTGGAATGGAACGGAATGGAATATGGAATGGAATGGAATGGAATGTGGAATGGAATGTGGAATTAAATGGAATTGAATGTGGAATGCAATGTGGAATGAAATGGAATGGAATTTGGAAAGGAATGTAGAATGAATTGTAGAAAGGAATGGAAAGAGTAATGAAATGGAATGGAATGTGGATGGAATGGAATGGAATGTGGAATGCAATGGAATGTGCAATGGAATGGAAAGAAATGTGAAATGGAATGTGGAATGGAATGTGAAATGGAAAGTGTAATGTAATGGAATGGAATGTGGAATTGAATAGAATGGTACGTGGAATGGAATATGGAATGTAACATGGAATGGAATTAAATGGAATGTGGAATGGATGCTAGAATGGAACGGAATGGAATGTACAATGGCATGTCGAATGGAACGGAATGGAATGTGGAATGGAATTTAGAAGGGAATGTGTTATGCAATGTGGAATGGAATGGAATGGAATGTGGAATGGAATGTGGAATGGAATGTGGAATGTAGTGGAATGGAATGTGGAACGGAATTGAATGGAATGTGAAATGGAATGGAATGTGAAAGTGCATGTGGAACGGAATGTGAAATGGAATGCAGAATGGAATGTGGAATGGAAAGTGGAATGGAGTGAAATGGAACATGGAATGGAATGGAATGGATCGTTGAATGGAATCGAATGGAACGTGGAATGGAACGTGGAATGGAACGTGGAATGGCATGTGAAATGGAACGGAAAGGAATATGGAATGTAATGTGGAATGCAATTGAACGAAAAGTGCAATGGAAAGAGGAATGGAATTAAATAGAAAGTGGTTGGAACGTGGAATGGAATGTGGAATGGATTGTGGAATGAAATGTGGAAAGGAATGTGTAAAGGAACGGCATGGAATGTGGAATGGAATGTGAAGTTGAATGTGGAATGGAATGGAAGGGAAAGTGGAATGGAATGTGGAATGGAATGGAATGGAATATGGAATGGAATGTGCACAAGAATGCAGAATGTAATGAAATGGAATGTGGAATTGACTGTGGAGTGGAATGCAAAGGAATGTGGAATGGAATGTGCATTGGAAAGTGGAATGGAATGGAATGGAATTTGGAATGGAATGTAGAATGGAATGTGGAATGGAAATTAGAATGGAATAGAACGTGGAGTGGAAAGTGGACTGGAATGTTTAAGGGAAAGTGAAATGGAATGAAATTTGGAATGCAATGGAATGGAATGCGGAATGGAACATGGAAACGAATGTGGAATGGAATGTGGAAGGGAACATGGATTGGAATGGAATGGAATATGGAATATTTATGGAATACAATGTGGAATGGAATGTGGAATGGAATGGAATGGAATGAGGAAAGGAATGTGGAATTGAATGGAATGGTATTTGGAATGGAATATATTGGAATATGGAAAGAAATGTGGAATGGAATGCAATGGAATTTGAATGGAACGGAGTCGAATGTGGAATGGAATTTGGAATGGAATGTGGAATGGAATGGAATGGGACGTGGAATGGAATCTAGAAAGGAATGCAATGGAACGTGGAACGGAATGGGAATGGAACGTGGAAAGGAATATGCAATAAAATGTGGAACGGAGCGTGGAATGGATAGGAATGGAACGTGGAATGGAACGTGGAACAGAGCTTGGAATGGTTAGGAATGGAACGTGGAATGGAACGTGGAACGGAAAGGAAAGCAATGTGGAATGGAATGTGTAATGGAATGTAGAACGGAACGTGGAGTGAAATGGAATGGAAGGTGGAATGGAATTTGATGAAATGTGGAATTGAATGGAATGGAATGTGGAATGGAATGGAATGGATCATGGAATAGAATGTGAAATGGAATGTTGAATGGAATGTGGAAAGGAATGGAATGGAATGCAGAATGGCATGGAATGGAATGTTGAATAGGGTGGAATGGAATGTAATGGAAAGCGTAATGGAATTGAATGGAAAGTAATGTGGAAGAGAATGGAATGGAATGAAATGGAATGCAAAATGGAATGGAAAGGAAAGTGGAATGGAATGGAATAGAATAAGGAATGGAATGGAATGGAACGTGGAATAAAATGTAGAAAGAAATGTGGAATGGAATGTGGAATATAATTGAATGGAATTTGGAATGGAATGCAATGGAAGGTGGAATATAATGGAATCGAATGGAAAGTGGAATAGAATGGAATGGAGTGGAATGGAATGCGGAATGAAATGGAATGAAATGTTGAATGCAACATAATGGAATGGAATGTGAAATTGAATGGAATGGAATGTGGAATGGAATAGAATGGAATGTGGAATAAAATGCAACGTAATGGAAGGTGGAATAGAATCGAATGGAGTGGAATGGAATGCGGAATGTAATGCAATGGAATGTGAAATTTAATGGAATGGAATGTGGAATGGAATGGAATGAGGAATTGAATGGAATGGAATGTGAAATTTAATGGAATGGAATGTGGAATGGAATGTGGGATGGAAAGTGGAATGGAATGGAATGGAATGTGGAAGGGAATGTAATGGAAGGTGGAATTGAATGGAATGGAATGGAATGGAATGGAATTTGGAATGAAATACGGAATGGAACGTGGAATAGAATGGAATGGAATGTGGAATAGAATGGAATGGAATGTGGAATGGAATGGAATGGAATTTGGAATGGAATGGAATGGAATGGAATGTGAAACGGAATGCAACTTGGAATGGAATGGAACGGAATGTGGATTGGAATGGAATGGTATGTGTAACGGAATGGAATGGAATGGAATGGAATGGAATGGAATGGAATGGAAAGTGAAATGGAAAGCAGAATGGAATGTGAAATGGAAAGTGGAATGGAATCTGGAATGGAAAGTGGAATGTAATGAAATGGAACGTGAAACGAAATGGAATGGAATGTGGAACGGAACATCGAATGGAACGTGGAATGGAATGTGGAACAGAATGTGGAATGGAATAGAATGTGGAATGGAATGAGGAATGGAATGGAATGGAATGTGGCTGAAAAGTAGAATGGAATGGAATGGATTGTGGAATAGAATGGATTGGAATGGTATGGAAAGTGGAGATGAATGAAATGGAACGTGGAATGAAACAAGGAATGCAACGCGTAAGGCTATGGAATGGAATGTGAAATGGAATGTGAGATGGAATGGAATGGAATGTGGAATGCAAAGTGTAATGGAATGTGGAATGGAACGGAATGCAATGTGGCATGCAATGTTGAATGGAATGTGAAATTTAATGGAATGGAATGTGGAATGGATTGTGAAATGGAATGGAGTGAAATGTGAAGTGGAATGTGGAATGGAATGTGAAATGGAATGTGGAATGGAATGTGGAATGAAATGAGGAATGGAATGAGGAATGGAATATGGAATGGAATATGGAATGGAAAGGAATGTAATGTGGAAAGAAATGGGGAATGGTAAGTGCAATAGAAAATGGAATGGAATGGAAAGGAATGTGGAATGGAACTTGGAATAGAATGGAATGGAGCGTGGAATGGAAAGTGGAAGGTAACGTTTAATGGAAGGTGGAATGGAATGTGGAATGGAATGGAATTGAATGTGGAATGTAATGTGGAATGGAATGAAAGGGGATGTGGAATGTAAGGGAATGGAAAGTGGAAAGGAATGTTGAATAGAATGCAATGGAATGTGGAAAGGAACGGAATGGTATGTAGAATGGGATGTGTAATGGAATGTGAAATGGAACAAAATGGAATGTGGAACGGAATGGAATGGAATGTTTAATGGAATGCGGAACGGAGTTTGGAATGGAATGTGGAATGGAACGTGAAATGGAATGTGGAATGGAATGTGGAATGGAATGGAAGGGAATGTAGAATGGAATGGAATGGAAAGTGCAATAGAATGGAATGGAATGCAATCAGGAATGGAAAGTGGAATGTAGTGG